>NC_142672.1:1090000-1235000 GCF_964200805.1 Pocillopora damicornis
GGCATGAGTGTACTTTATATTTTGTAGAAATTAAACGGCTATAATGAATCATGATACTGTTAGTCTGTCTTTGCAAGTAAAGTTTGGCTTGAGTCAAGCGGTTTGACTATCGTGTTCTACAGAGGTTAAATCCTGTCTTCAGCACTAGAAAAATCATTCATAGTCACTTAACGTACCTTGGATTCCTCTGTCGAAGTTAAAACCAAGCACTATGGTTTCAAAGACTTCGTACCCTGGGAGAGAGGGTCCTGAGTCTCTCCTACAGGTCATATGTCCAGTCGGTTGACTTCCAAGGAATAAAACTCTTCGTCTGCAAATATAGCAGAAGGTATCACATTCGCCGAGTAGCTTCTCTTTACATCCCTTGCAATATCTGTAATGTCCACACTTTAACTGGAAAAGTGGAACAACATTATAAAAGCAGACTTGGCAGGTTTTTCCCTCCTCGATCAGGCCGAACGGCTGGTGATCTGAAATTTGTACGAGGCAGATTTAAGTCTGAATAAATCATCAAATGCATGTTGCCACTTCAGAAATCAGAGTTAGTGAAGTTTTGGTAATTGAAGCAGTTGCAAATTTACGCAAATCTGTGTGCAGTTATCATTCTAACTAAGGATAACAGAGTGAAAGTAATGTCAATAAGTAAACTGAGAAATAATAAGATAAATGAGTGAAAGGGGAGATAATGAATTAATCGATCATTCAATAAATCAATCGATCGATGAACAATAACTCTATTAGCGAATACCTTTCAGTTTTCGTATTTTTTTTTTCCACTTTTAACTGGAACGGACTTCCTTTGATAGGTTCATCTGCAACGCGCACAGACACGTTGAAATCTCCAGCAGTTTCAGGTTTGAATGATACTGTGTAGCAGCCATTGTTTGAGTCTGTTACGTTGACCTGTAGCGCTGTTCCCGTCTGCCGTGATGTCATGTCAACAAGGATTTCATCTATTTCGCTGTAAGTTTTACTACCACGTGAGTCTTTTGTGATGACTGTAAACTCACAATCTTCGCCTTGAGTTCCTTCAGTGAGTCCCGTACCCTCTGCCTCTGATAAGGAAGGTACAGTTTTGGTTGTCATCACTTTCCCTGGAGATTCTTTCAAGGAGAACAAATCATTTGAGACATACTTGACTTCGAAGCAATTTGGTTTCATGTTTACATCAGAAGGCTTAGAAAGTTCCTTAAACCGTTGCTCAAGTATTTCTTCCACGTTTAAGATCTCCGGTAGATTATTTCGTCGAAGTATGTCGTTGCAAAATTCCAAACCGCTCTCTATTTCCATCAGTCTCTCGTCCATTCGGAATACAGCATTTGAAAATTCAGCTTCAAAAACATCTTTTTGGCTAATGAGTTGTTCCGTGACGCTTGATTCGTGCTGTCGAATTAACTCTATGTTGCGTTCAGCGACTCGATGCACTTCGTCTTTCGCTTTATCGATGCTTTTGCTCATTCTCACCCTTTGTGCTTTTAGGAATTCTTTTTCTTTTCGTAGTCTAGAGCCATTTGTCAGAACGTCTCCCATTTTGGTCTCGATTTCTGATCTCTTCTTGTCCAGTCCTTTGTCAATGGACACGAAGTTGTGATCTCGGTGTTCCAAGATGGCGCAGTCACGACAAATGCATGTTACGCACTGATCGCAGTAAAATCTAACTTGATCTTTGTGTTCTTTACAAACGTTCAGTTTCCGAGCGTAATCTTGTGCGTCGCTAGACACAAAATTTCCAATTTCTTTGACGTGATGGCCACTAAGCACTTTCAATTTTTTATGAGCCATGGAGCATTCTTCACAGAGGAAGCAATTGCAATCCGAGCAATAAAACTTCAGTGACCTTCGTTGGTCGCAGTTTCCGCATTGTGGCGAGTCTTCTCGTCCCTTTCCGCGGTAAGCCTCAACAATTCCCACCATTTGCTTGTAAAATAGATTTGATGGAAGGCTGTTAATGTTGTTGTTGGGACATTCGGTGATTTGACGGCATGTGGGACAACTTAACTGCCTTCCGCCTTGTTGTCGTAACCACCGTTCCAGACATGATTTACAGAAAGTATGGAGACATTTGAGTATTTTGGGCTCGTTATTCTCGTCAAATTGCTCTTGGCAAACACAACATTCTAATTCTTTTTTGACATCATCGAAGAAACTTCGACACTGAGCAGCCATGGCTACTAGAACGAAGGTATACAGTCTGACGCGGAAGTGTATATTCGTGCCCAGGCCATCTTGGCTTAATATGTGGAGTGATCATTGGGAGCAGATTGATCTTAGAGGGCTTTTTAAAATTGTCTAACTACCGGTAGTTAGTTTATAGGTGGCAAGATTAAAATTTTCAATTGTGTTTTAGCTTCTCACATAAACGGAATCCTTTTAAGAATTTTCGGAAAATTATATCCCCTTGTGTTTTGGGTGCGACAAGATTGTGTTATAAGGATTCAGTTAGCCTTTCTGGAAAAAAAATTGAAAACTATGAGTGCTCTTCTTGAAATGTAGTTCTATAATGCCAATATACTCTTGGTGACACTCTGCCCATGTTCAATTTCCTTTCGGAACCACGTGGGGAAAAATATATCAGGGACTGGACTTTCCAAGCGTACTCCTTTTGATCGACCAAAAATGACGGGATGTTAGGCGTCATTTCAACTGAACGAATCCCAATAAACGATGAAGGCAGTAAACTACATGGAATCGCCTAAATTTGATATGCAAGAGGATTTAAGCTGCAGTTGACCTTCCTAGATTGTTCTGTATGTTTCCATTTACTTAAAAAAAGGATCAGGCCTTTTTTAATACTATAACTTTACCTAGTAATTTGAATTGTGTAGTTTCGAGTTTCGTTATAGTTCAGAGTTCTTCTATTTGCTATAGCACACCACAAGAAAGAGAACGAATACAAATCAGTTAGAAGCTTATAACATGTTCATAAGGAACCCTGAGCAGTGTACTGACTCACAGCACAAACTCAACCTTTAATTCAGTTTATAGCTCAAACTACACGCGTACTTTACTTTGATTAGAAATAAAACAGTATTACTCGGGCTTTCCAAGGGAAACGAAGTGAAATTCCGGCTTCGTTCCATTACAAATTTAATCTCAAATCGTAGTCAAGTCCTTAGCACGCATGCGCGATGTTTTAGCACATGAGCAGTGGCATGTTGTAATGGCGGAAGAGGGAGCTCTCGCGGTGCAAAAGCAACACAGATACTGTGTATAATACGCTCAAAACGCATACAAAATATGCACACAGTGTTCGCAGAAGACCCACACGAAAAGATGTCGAGCATTTTCGGAATGGGTCGATCCGCGAACCTTATGAGAGATCTCTTCATGATGAGTGAACATTTATGAGAGAACTTTCATCGAGAAACTTACTACATCAACGGAGGTATCTAAGGTTAATCTAGAGAAGCATGAAAGCAAATCTCATCGTGTATGTAGACGTGATCGTGAACCAAGCAAAATACCAATTCGTAGTTAGGGAAGTTTAAGGAACAAGAGAAGAAAGGTTAGAGCATTGGTCTATGCACGTATTTTTTTTATGTATACCCATTTCTTATACATTGTTCTGTTATATGAATGCTTAAAAAAAATATTTTATAAGACGACTTTTAAGTTTAGCTGTTGTGAAAGAACTCGTCAAGGTTTGAGAAAGATAAAATATCGTGCCAGTCGATATTTAACATTGTTTACTTGTAACAAACTGATGTGTTCTTGCAAGAGTGAGGTTCATGTAACAAATTATTGCAAGTATAAATGAAGTAGAGACAAAGAAAAAAATCCTGGTCCTCCAATATATGTTGACCCTAACAAAACAATAGGAGCTCCATAAAGTCAAGGTAAAGAGTTAGTTTTTGGACAGAATGCAGGACAGCAATGTGTTGCAATGAGATTGTGCTCCTTGATTTACAATAACACACAGGGGATCAGCTCTGCAATTGATCTTATACAAATGATGAATATTAGAAATCAGTTTTATTCAGGTTTGTCATGATTAGCCAGGCAGGCATTTTAAATGCTGTCAGAATTATCAACAGGAATACAGTGAAAGCAACTCTGACACTGTTCACTAAGAAAATGCTATGGAGGGATATCAGTGGTGTACCTCTTTATGAAGAGCCTGTGAGTCACTCATATCTAAAAAACTATACCAATTTTTTTATGAACATTAAAGTGTATTGCTGTTGCAAGCTATTGTAATAGTAATATGGGGTTCAAAATATTTGATTGTCATGCCAGAGATTTATATGGTAGAGGGCAGCCTCAAGGTACATGTGTTCTTCTGGAAGCACTGTCCCTTGATAGGTTAGTGCATCATTTTCAGAGTATACATAAGGATATATATGAAGTGATAGGAGTACAAGTTGAGAATATTCAGAATAGGAAGGTTTCTGAAAACAGTGTGAATGAAACAACAAACTTCAATTTAAGTTGGGCTGTAGCCCTATACTCTCTTTGTTACTCAATGATGAAACCATTTAATTACTGGAATTACAGCTCATTCTTGCTCACCATTGTGGACAATGGCAAAAAATGTGCTGTAAATCAATTTTGGAACACAACCAGCAATCATTAGCTAATCTTCCAAGAACTGTAGATGTTTGTGAAACTGAAGTAAATTTAGATTATTTGATTGAGAGTGAAGGACTATTAACTGATTCACTTCAAAACAAGTCAATTCTTGAGAATGAAATAATAAATAATAGTGAATGCACAGGGTTTTTGATATAGTTTTCCTCGTACTGCATCAGTTGTATCTTTAAACCTGCAAAAAGATCAAAATATACGTATTCCCTCCTGCTTTATAATGAAAGAGACATGTCCCCTATTCAACATACTTAAAAAAGTGGAATAGCTTCACTTGTTGATGCCATTTTGAAAAATGCAAGAGAAATATAACACTCCAGGGCATTACAGAATACAGTTTGCTACATGTTTGTGTAAAGTACCGTATTTACCCGCAGATAGGCCGCACCCGCGTATTGGCCGCACCCCAAACTTTCAATGGTTTTCATGGGAAAAAAAAAATTGTTGAGGTCGAGTACCAGGATAAATAAAGCAAAGTTTGAAATCAACAACAGCTGATGTGTATCAAGTCAAGTTTATTTTTGCAATAATTCCTACACGAACGTGAAAATATTCAAACTAGAAACTGAAACGCCTATTCGCTAACATTTTATATACAAAATAATCTTAATTAAAGATAATTTTTTCGAACAAGTTTCTGTCCTTATATGTACAAACACGAGTAAAGTGAAGCATAACCCATGTAAACACGTTCGCCAAAATCATAAACAAGTTGTAATCTGTTAACAACTATTAAGATATTTACATGAAACTAATATACATTCCGTGATGAACTTTTCAATCGATAAAAGTTACACAACAAAGTTTCATTGTTGTCCGATCAAAATTAAAATCCATTGAAATCACCTTCATCAATGTCACTTTCACCAAAAATGTCACGTTATTCTTGTTCGTTCAAAATCGGCGATTTCTTATTGCCTGATCGAGAAGTGTCAAACGAAGACGAGAAGTGTCAAACGAAGACGACAAGTTTGCAGTGGCTGTTTATGAAGAACTTGGCATCGATGGGAAGAAAATTGTTGGACATTTACCAATGGAATTCAGCAGAATTGCATCCTATTTTATAGAGAACGGTGGTGAAATTTCCTGCAAAGTGACTGGAAAAAGGAAGCACTCGAAAGGCCCACGAGGAGGAATGGCTATTCCGTGCAAGCTGTTTTGGACATCTTCAAACAAGAGACACGTTAAAAAACTTGATGCGCTCATTGCTGCAGAGAAAATCAAGATTCTTCGAAGATATGGACTTCGCGTTTAGTTGTATGTGTTGTAAGTTAGGAACAATTTAAAGCGAACATTAAAACGCCAATTTACTGTACTACCGTAAGTTCTCGTGCATATTAATGAGGTGTCAAAACGCTTGTACCCGCGTATAAGCCGCAACCCCAATTTCGTTCCCATTTTTCCGGGAAAAAAGTGCGGCCTATCCGCGGGTAAATACGGTAGTTGCCAGAAGCAAAAGAAAAAAATTGAAGAAAAATTATGGACATAAACAAGACTATAAAGCAATGGAGCCACCAAAGAAAAAAATATGGTTGGAGAAAAACTAGTTAGGAATCTGAAAAATTAACAGGAGATACAGAAGTAGGATGTGAAGTGATGAATTATGTACTTTGAGTACTCGTCTGTTGTGTTAAGTTTCTGTTACAGTTGTTAGTTTTTATATGATAAGAATATGATTCACAAAAATAAATTGAACTTTTACAAACTACTGATTCCTTAAAAATACATTTTTGTTGATGTTCTTGTTGGATGACAATTTCTACTGTAATACCCTTGAAATATTATTGTAATTAGTAGATATATTCTCATATGAAAAAACATTAAAACTATTGTAATCTTGCAGTTGTCTTTTTCCTCACTGACCATATACAGAATGAAAACACTTAGTTAATTTTCTAATGCAGGTGAAAATTTGCAGTTACTGTAATTAGTACACTCTGATTTTTTTGTTAATTATCGACTGCAACAAACTAAAAAGTCAGTTTTCATCAAAGGGCAAAGGAAAAGAGTGGTTTTGATTATTTCAACAAGCCTGGATACTGCTGATGAATCACATAAAGTTATTAGATACTAAATGCTTTGTCAACTTTTGTTTCTTTGCATGTTTTAGAGTGATTTTCATTTGCCCATGAAATAAAAAAATGACTGTTTAGTTTTTAGCAGTTGATAAAGAACAAAAGAAAACAAAAGATTCAGAGTACGCCACCAACTATTAGTTACCCTATTCTTTTACGGAAAATGAAAATCACTCTAAGCACTAACAATTAATTAGTGTTTACTAGGTTTAATGAAATCACTCTAACCAATAAACCAAAATGTATTAACTAAGGTAAACTAGCCTTATAACTCCAAATGGAAACAAACAAATTAGAGGGTAATGGTACAAAATATGCTAAAGTATATTTCACAGGTTCATGAGAACCGCTCCAACAACCCTGCTAATAAGCTTCAGTTGTGACTTTTTGTTTTCCTCTGGCGATAAGAAACAAAAAACAAAATTTAACCAACTCAAAACTCAAAACAAAAATGGAAATAGTGTTTAGTAATACGTATTGAAATTATAGCAAATTATATATGGCATTACCTCTCCCCCACCCCACACAAGAAAAGGGTCTTCACACTACACAACAAGTGCTGTTTTCAGGTCTCTGTAAACATATGTGAGAAACCTGCATCTCTGACATACTAAGACAGAAAACAGTAACAGGATATACTAATAATTGCATTAAAAAAAAAAAAAAAAAAAAACTTGGGCAAATACTGGCACAAAAAGACAAAGTTTCTTTCCAACAGAAAGCCCGAGTGAACGCAAATATGCGTCTAGTCTAAATAAGTTTGCTAGGCCAGCATAGTACGTCAACTAAACTTAGTAACAGACTAATCAAGAAACCGTCGGTGAAAAACCAGAGTATGCTGAATAATATTTACTTTCGCTCACTACGTTTATAAGTCTTTAAATTTACTAAATGATTTTGGAAAGGGAACTCAGTGCGCCTCAGTTACAATGATAACTGAGGCGCACATATTGACCTTTAAAACGATGAGTTTTAGAACAGGTGCCAACTTATTGGATCCTTTGGGAAAATGAATACTAATACAAAAACCCTGAAAGCTGACACAGCCTAGAAAATGGTATCATGATTAATTAAGAAATTCAAACATCTGCGTTCCGCTATTTCATTACTGAAGAGGACTTCAAGGTTAATTTGAGGCTTTATTGGCACATTACGTATTTAGTCATTTAAGAGGTGTAACGTTTCAAAAACTCTTCATAAAAGACGGTGATTGTTTCGTCGTCAATAATGACGATGCGAATTTCACGAAGAGTGCTAAATTCGGCATCAACGCTGGAGCTGAATTCTTCCATTGCTCCAAACATCACTTGAGCGCAAATATCCTTTGGTATGCCAAAAATACCAGAGCTAATGGGCGGTAATGCAATCGAACAGAGCTCCAATTGTGCTGCAAGACAGAGACTTTTAATGCACGCAAGGCGAAGAAGAGAAACGCATCTGTCTTTGTCAAAACTATCCCACCTTGGACCAACCGTGTGAATTACAAATTTGCAAGGAAGGGTGCCGGCCCCTGTATGAACAGCGTCGCCTACTCTCAGTGGACGTCTTCTTCTCTGTGCCATTATTCTATTGGATTCTTCTTGTATTATGCGACCACCTTTCCGTACTATCGCTGCTGCTACGCCACCACCATGCTGAAGCCACTCATTGGCTGCATTGACAATAGCGTCCACCATTTCGTCAGTGACATCACTTTGGTGCAAGGAGAGCTTCAATCCATTCGTCAGGCCTTGGCTGAGTACTTGTGCTGAGGGTATATTCTGGAAACTGTTCTTGCTCTTTGTATTTCTCTGACCGCGCCTTGCACCTTTACGTTTACCTAGCAGTAGTCCAAGGGTTTTCTTCAAGGCTTGCACTGCAACAGAAATATTTGATTCCTCCGCATAGACGACCAACTTGTTTTCTTTCATCTCAATTACCACATTATTTTCGGCTGCCAAAGAGCGAATATCCACGGTGGTAAGTCCCTTGCTATCGGAAAGTTCTAATACAATTTCCTCTCGACGCATCTTTGGATAGAAGTCCTGGTAAAGATTTATGAACTCCTCGATTCCTTTATGGTGAGTTTTGCTAACTGTTGTGGCCGGGCGTATCTGAACTTGAGGAGCATTTTCCTCCCAAAGAATGTCTACGCCATGTGCGTCTTCTATCTCTCTAAGTCTGTTCTCGTAAATCCTATGTAGAAGCTTCATGGTTAGAGGCTCCACCTCGAAACGGTCGAAATCATAAATGGTGGCTTCTTTTTCAGAGGTTCCTGAAAAATTTATCTTTGGATCGGCATGTTGGATTATCACCCCTTCACCTCCTTTGGAGAAATAGGTAAATAAACAAATAAATAGATATGTGGGTATTAAAAATAAATCAATTAATTAGTCAATCAGGAATACAATAAAACTCCATTAGGCATGAAGAAAGAAGGGTAATCAGAAGATCAAAATGTATTCAATAGAGGCGATTAAACTTCAAGGTACCTCAGCTTAGTCATCAATTTCGATTTAAAGTTTGCATGAAGCCTAAGAAAATAATGTGAAACCTTTCATGATAGCTTGGAGCTTCATTATTGAAACTGTCACTGCCACCATTTTGTCACATTAAACAACCAGTGTAGAAGCCTCCTATATCTGACTATTAAAGCTGCCCGCATGTGGCCCTTTTAAGAAGGAAAAATGTACAAGTATTAAGGACAACTGGGGTGGAAGGCAATTGCCACCAATGTGTAAGTCTTGACTAATGTGACAAATGGTGATAAACATTCTATCAATTGATAATAAGTACCGTTACCCGTGGATGCTGTGGACTTTCCATGTTTTTTTCTGCGGGTTGGTTGTTCTATTACTTTCAACTGGAATGGACTGTTTTTGATCGCTTCGCCAGCAACATTTACAGACACGAAGAAATCTCCAGCAGTCTCAAGTTGGTATGATACTTTATAGCAGCCATCTTTTGAGTCTGCTATGCTGACCTTTAGGGATGCTCCTGTCTGGGTCGATTTAATGTCAACAAAGACTTCGTCTATTTCACTGTGAGAGTTTTTACCTTGTAGGTCTTTTGTTATTACTTTGAAAGCACAATCTTCGCCTTGAGTTCCTTCAGTCAGTCCTTTACCTTCTGCCTCTGATAACAAAGGTACAGTTTTGCTTTTCAACAGCTCTCCCGGAGACTCATTGGTGGACGTGAAATCATTTGGAACATACTTGAATACGTAATAATTTAACTTCATGTTTACATCAGAAGGCTTAGAAAGTTCCTTAAACCGTTGCTCAAGTATTTCTTCCACGTTTAAGATCTCTGATAGATTATTTCGTCGAAGTATGTCGTTGCAAAATTCCAAACCGCTCTCTATATCAGTCAGTTTTTCGTCCATTCGGAATATAGCATTTGAAAATTCAGCTTCAAAAACATCTTTTTGGTTGATAAGTTGTTCCGTGACGCTGGATTCGTGTTGTCGAATTAACGCTATGTTGCGTTCGGCGACTCGATGCACTTCGTCTTTCGCTTTTTCGATGCTTTTGTTCATTCTCACCCTTTGTGCTTCCAGGAATTCTTTTTTCTTTCGTAGTCTAGAGCCATTTGCTAGAACGTCTCCCATTTTGGTCTCGATTTTTGATCTTCTCCTGTCCAGTCCTTTGTCAATGGACGCGAAGTTGTGGTCTCGGTGTTCCAGTATGGCGCAGTCACGACAAATGCATGTTGCGCACTGATCGCAGTAAAATCTAACTTGATCTTTGTGTTCTTTACAAACGTTCAGTTTCCGAGCGTAATCCTGTGCGTCACTGAACACAAAATTTCCAATTTCTTTGACGTGATGGCCACTAAGCACTTTCAATTTTTTATGAGCCATGGAGCATTCTTCACAGAGGAAGCAATTACAATCCGAGCAATAAAACTTCAGCGACCTTCGTTGGTTGCAGTTTCCGCATTGTGGTAAGTCTTCTCGTCCCTTTCCGCGGTAAGCCTCGACAATTCCCACCATCTGCTTGTAAAATAGATTTGATGGAAGGCTGTTAATGTTGTTGTTGGGACATTCGGTGATTTGACGGCATGTCGGACAACTCAACTGCCTTCCGCCTTGTTGTCGTAACCACCGTTCCAGACATGATTTACAGAAAGTATGGAGACATTTGAGTATTTTGGGCTCGTTGTTCTCGTCAAATTGCTCTTGGCAAACACAACATTCTAATTCTTTTTTGACATCATCGAAGAAACTTCGACACTGAGCAGCCATGGCTACTAGAACCGACGAAGGTATTGTTTGACGCGGAAGTGTATATTCATGACCAGGCCACCTTGGCTCAACATGTGGAGGGATCACGGAGAGCAGATTGATCTTAGAGGGCTTAGAAAGCTTTTTAAAACTAACTAATTAATTAGTATATAGGTGGCACGGATATAGTTTTCAATTGTGTTTTAGCCTCTCATTAACCGGATCCTTTTTAGAATTCTCGGAAATTGTACTTTCTCTAGTAAGATTGTGTTAAAAGCATTCAGTTAACCTTTCAGAAAGGACAATCTGCAAACTATGTGTGCCCTTCGTGAAATGCAGTTCTGTAATACCAATGTACTCTTCGTAACACTCTGCCTAAGCTCAATTTTCCTTCGGGAACCACGTGGGGGAAAAATATTTCAGGGACTGGACTTTCCAAGAGTACTCCTTACAATCGACCAAAAATTACGGGATATTAAATATTTTTTTTGCAAGACATTAGGCGTTATTTCAATTAAAGAATCCATAATAAACGATTAGGACACCTAGATTTTATATGCAGTAGGATTTCAGCTGCAGTTGACCTTCCCAGATTGTTCTGTACGTTTCCTTTTATATAAAAATGAATCAGGCCTTTTTTTTATATTAGAACTTTACCTAGTAATTTGAGTTGTGTTTGTTTCGAGTTTCGTTTTAGTTCCGAGTTCTGCTGTTTGCTATAGCATACCAAAAGAAAGAGAACAAATATAAATCAGTGAGAAGCCCCTAAAAGGTGGCTCATAACATGTTCATACAGTGACCCTGAGCAGTGTACTGACTCAAAGCACAAAATCAACTTTCAATTCAGTTTATGGTTTAAACTGCACTTTACTGTGATTAAAAATAAAACAGCCAAATAAGTTTTCTTTGCCAGCACGGTACATCCATCAAAATTGACAACAGACTAATCAAGAAACCGTTAGTGAAAAAGCTAAGTGAGCTCAAAAATACATAATTTCGCTCTTTACGTTGATAAGTCTTTAAATTTACTATTTGGTTTTGGAAAGGGAACAGGAGTAATAATTGTAACTGAGGCGCATATATTGACAATTAAACCATGAGTTTAAAATACAGGCGCCAACCTACTGGATCCCTTATGAAAAAGAATACTACTACAAAAACCCTGAAAGTTGACACAAAATAGAAATCGGTAGCATGATTAAGAACATCCGAGCATCTGCATTCTGTTATTTCATTCCTGAAGAGGACTTCAAGGTTAATTTGAGGTTCTATTACCACATCGGCAGAAATTTTTATAAATATATAATGTTCTGTCACACGTGACATTTAACCACTTGTTTTTCTCACTTGTCTTCCTGGCAGGTGAAATACTTTATCTCACCCTTGACTGACTTGTTAAAAGTTTTGATGGTGTTAACAAAAGCCGAAACTTTTTATCAAAAACTTCCTTCTCAATCAAGTTCTCCTAAGCTAACATGGTAATGTAGCATTTCAACTAAGTTGATGACGTAAATTGACCACCATAAGGGTTTAAAAGCTGACGGTTTCGAGAGTTAGCACTTCGTCATTCGCTATGACGAAGTGCTAACGCTCGAAACGTCAGCTTTGAAACCCCATATAGTGGTCTATTTACGTCAACAACTTGGTTGATAATGCTTAATTACCCTGTTATACTTTTCCACCGACACAGCACCACAGTTTCTCTAGAAACTTGCCTCCTTTATTCATTTCTCTTTAGCTAAGCTTGCAAAAAACCAGCCGCAAAACCGGAAATGGCAGAAATTCGAATCCTCATGGGAGACTGTTTTTTTTTATTGTCCTATGCTCTAGGGAAAATATTCAACAACTTTGTCTTCAATCTGAAATCAAATCTGAAATCAAGTTTGGTAGTACTGAAAGCATGTGACGTCCCTCTGAACTAAGCAAAAGTTTAATGATGTAATGCCTTTGTCAGCAAGTTGTTTCTTTACTCGATCAAGGTACCAGGGATCTGGATAACTGCAACCGCAAAAACAAACAGGAAAAAATAAGTTTTTTCACGTTATAGTTGAATGAGGAAAACTTGAAACTCGCTGGTGTGCGTCTAGAAGGAGATAAGAAAATAAAAAATGTAGGAAAGGGTCGATAAATGAGAGCAAATATAAGCTAATTTAACCCTTACATTCTCGTGGTTGGCAGATCATGAGTGAATTCTTACGATAGCAGCGTACAGTCAAACAGACATA
Source organism: Pocillopora damicornis (assembly GCF_964200805.1). Lineage (NCBI taxonomy): Eukaryota > Metazoa > Cnidaria > Anthozoa > Scleractinia > Pocilloporidae > Pocillopora > Pocillopora damicornis. The sequence continues at coordinate 1,103,089 of NC_142672.1, forward strand.
TGGTCATAATAAAGACAAAAATTAATATGAGGATATCGTTTGATATGGCACTAAATGCTTAGAAATTCTTGTAACGTGGAATACATCATCATAAGCATATTGGTAGTCAGAGTAAGGAAGAAGAGCAGGTAGAGGACATCGCCAATGTCTCAGATCTAACAACCGAAATTAATGGGAAACTAAAAATTAATATGAAGGTCTCTTTCGACAGTAGAGGTATGTATTACCTATCTAGAACGTGAAATATTAAAACAATAGAGCGGATATTTCGAGAGATGAATTATGTGTTCCCGAAACCAAGAACGAGCTTGTTTCAGAAATTTACGTTTAGTACGCGTAGGTCATTAAGTTTTACAGTTGGAAAAGCCAACTTACTTGGCTGGACCACCAGTTAGACTTGTTTTCAGTTCGATGCCGTTCAACACAATCTTGTTATCCTCGCCAATAGTAGGACTTCTTCTAAGAGTAAATATCAGACGTTCATGAAAGGCCCTTCTCAACAGGTTACACACCTCTACTTCGGTGAGGTTGTTTGGAAGGTATGCCGAGCAGAAAACTTCACTGAAACGCTCTTCTGGATTAGCATGGTTTGGAGCTAGAACAAGAAAATGTAAAAACCTTTTTTTCGTGAAGAGAAAAGTACTCCCATCGAAGAAGAACTTAGTTCCCATATTAAGATGATCCCCCTAGAATTCCACAAAAATGATGATATTGAGAATAATAAAATAAAAATAGAAATAATTCTGATTGTGATAGTAATAATAAGACTAATACTTCTACTACTATTACTAATAAATGCTACTATTTCTAAGTACTACTACTACTACTACTACTACTACTACTATTACTACTACTACTACTACTACTACTATTATTACTACTACTACTACTACTACTACTACTACTACTACTACTACTACTACTTCTACTACTACTACTACTACTACTACTTCTACTACTACTACTACTACTACTACTACTACTATTACTACTACTACTACTACTATTACTACTACTACTACTACTATTACTACTACTACTACTACTATTACTACTACTACTACTACTACTACTACTACTACTGCTGCTGCTGCTGCTGCTACTACTACTATTACTACTTGGTTAAGAATATATGAAAGTCATATATTTGAACTGCGGATAAAGACGTTAATGAAAGTGATCCTCGCAGTAATGTGCACTACTTAGGCAGTAGTGAATTTATTATATTTTTTTATAATATAATAAATATATATATATAATATATATTTTTCACTACTGCCTAAGTAGTGCACATTACTGCGAGGATCACTTTCATTAACGTCTTTATCCGCAGTTCAAATATATGACTTTCATATATTCTTAACCATTTATTCATCACTTCACGGGTTTATTTAGAACCAACTTCATGACCAGCTCCCAGTTGGCTTGTTAGCTCAATTGGTAGAGCGCTGCACCGGTATCGCAGAGGTCATGGGTTCAAATCCCGTACAGGCCTGAATTTTTTTCAGGCCTTATTTTCACTACTGCCTAAGTAGTGCACATTACTGCGAGGATCACTTTCATTAACGTACTATTACTACTACTACTACTAATAATAACACTAATAATAACAACAAGGTAATTTAGTGTTAACAACTGAGTTAATAACGTAAATTGGCCACCGTAGAGAGTTTAAGGCTGTCAGAGCGTCTGGAGGAATTGTGGGTTGTGTGCAGGTTTATATACAGAAATTGGAGCTACGCTATTGGTGGAAATATGGTGACGAGAAAACAAGAATAAATTATTTGAATGAAAAGCGCTTGTTGATACCGGGGGATTAAGAGTGCCGATTTAAAAGAAAAATTTTTGTTTTAGAGTTTTGCGGCCTTCCGATCTGCCTAGATATAGGGAAAGGCGGCAAACTTCCATACGCTGCTTAGAATGATTAGGGAAATTAATCAATCTTATTTAATCAATTCATCTTCTCCCTAATAAATCATCATCCTGATTAATCAATTAATCATTTCCTTGCATATAAACCCACACGCAATCCACAGTTCTTCCAATCACTCTGACGAAGGGCTAACGCTCGAAACGTCAGTCTTTTAACTCTTGACGGTGGCCAATTTACGTTATCAACTCATTTGTTAACACTCAATTACCCTGTTATGCTCTCTCACCGACGCAGCGCCACAGTTTCTTAAGAAACTTACCCCCTTTGATGAAAATAATAGTTTATCAAGTGTGTATTCATTGCACGCGACTTTTCACCTGTTAACTACAACTAGCTAGTAGTAATGACAAATAGGAATTACACTGACATTGCGAAGTAAAGTAAAATGGAGTTAAAAACTGTAATATATGGCATTTGTAATTAATTTAGTTAACTACTTCTCAGCGGGAATAATTCAACAATCCAAACTTCGCCTTCGGCGCATAATTTATGCATATGTACGTATGTAGAGATATATAACAGTTAGCAACAAACCTACCCTCAAAAAGTTTCTAAATCAACGCTACCTTGGATTCCTCCTTGAAAGTTATAGGTTATGACAATGGTTCCACACCCCTCGTAGTCTGGTAACGATTTAAGTGACTTAATTCTCCAAGCCATGTATCCAGGAGGCTGGTTTCCTGGAAACAGTTTCTCCTGTGAACACTGTGGGCAAAAACCTATCTTCTCTATAACACAGCTGATACGGTAGTTGCAAAAGTTATGACCGCATAGAAATCTGTAAACAGGATTTTGAGGCTGATTCATACATAGGGTGCAGTCTGGAAAGCTCATCTCATGCTGTTTAATCATTTTGAGGAGTGGGCCGGACCTTAAGTAAAAAATAAAAAAAAAGATTGGCATTCGAATCATCACTAACTGCTTCAGTAGAGTGTATTTCAGCAAGACGTTTGGCTTCTTCCGTCACAGCCATACCAGGTGAAAATGCATTAGTATTATCATAAGTGATACTTCCTCCTATCTTAACATTATTGACGTTGGTGTCATGCTCAATGTTCTGGGTATTAGCTTCTACCTTTGGTTTTCCTCTCTCACCTGGTTCATCCAGAAAATAAATAGCAAGAACGCCTTTCCCTCTATCAAAGGATGGTTTAGATGTGGTGTTCCCGCCTTCTTCTTTGGAGCTTTTTGGAGCATTTAAACCTTGTTCACTCTCAATGCCATACGCTGGAACTTCCATGTTTGGTGCTTCAATGCCCGTTGGGGTATGTAATTCACTCTTGTTATCTTATTCAAAGGCTTTCGAAATCTGGCCACGGGGATTGTTATTGCCCATACTTGGTTGATCTCCCTGTGGAAATTTAGCTTCGTTATTTTCCTTCGTATGGCCTTCGGGTGAATCCCCGCTCCTTTTTCCTGATGGCAACGGCAGCTTGTTGACATTGCAGCTAATGTTGGAGGGCTTATATGGCTCTCCCTCGTTGCTTACTGCGTCTTTTTGAGTCGTCATTTGAGAGGTGTAACATTTCAAAAACTTTTCATTAAAGACGTTGATTTTTTCGTCGTCAATAACGTATGACTATGCGAATTTCACGAAGAGTACTGAATTCGGCTTCAACGCTGGAGCTGAATTCTTCCACTTCTTCAAACAATACTTGTGCGCAAATATCACTTTGGTAAAAGGAGAGCTTCACTCGATTGATCGGACTCTGGCTGAGTACTGGTGCTGAGGGTATATTCTAGGAACTGTTATTGCTTTTTGTATTTCTCTGACCACGCCTTGTACCTTTACGGTCACCTGGCAGTAGTCCAAGGGTTTCCTTCGAGACCTGCACTGTAACAGAAATATTATTTTCTTCCACAAAGACGACTAAGTTGTTTTCATCCACCTCAATGATCGCATTATTTTCATATTCCATGAAGCATACGTCCTTGGTGACTTGTCCCCGGGCGCCCTCTGTTGTCACTGGATGAATTTCTTCTTGGAAAGCAATTTCTCTCCAAAGATTTTGTTTCAGGACATTCAGTGATTTGACGACATGTCAGACAACTCAGTTTTCCTCTGGCCTGTTGATTGAGCCAATCTTCCAGAGACGATTTGGAGAAAGTATAAAGACATATAAGTATTTTCAGCTCCCAAGTTTCATTAAACTGTTCCTGGCAAATACAGCATTCTAACTCTCTTTTGACATCGTCGAAAAAGCTTCAGCCACCAGCCGCCATGAGTTTTCTTAGACTCACGCCTCGTCGACCAAAAAGACAGTGCTGTCCTGAGACGGGCATCGACGAAGAGTTGATATCAAATACAGGTATATTAACGTTAACCAGTTGTAGGAAGTAAAAAAAAACCTGTCACAAAAAAGGTATAAATAATTTTTTTAATATTTTCCTGTTCTAACAAAGAAGATGCCGCATTGAATACCCGGAAATCGTATAGAGTCCAGTTTCCTTTTCCCAGGACAGACAAAGCGTCAAAATTTGCCAATGCAGGGAAACAAAAAGACAGTTTTCTGTCTTTTTGGTAAATAGATGAAGCTGCTAGCGCACTTACAAACTTGTCGATTGTTTGTTCTGTTAAAAAATGAATATATAGATATGAGTAGATAAAAAACAACAAAATTTCTGGAAACGTCCAAGCACCAAAAAATAAAGGGATGAAACGTAGAATGTTTTTAAGTGTTTTTTTTCTGCTTTTTTTTTTTTTTTTTCATATTACAACCAGTTATTTGTTGGGGAATGGATAAAGAGTTTTCAAAAGTATAATTTCCAACCAGAAGCCGGCACGAATTGAAGATGATATTTCACCCTTAATCGCCATTAGCCCATTTCCACCCTGATACTGGTTTGTACTACTATTAATTGAGCTACTCAGTCCAAACTGAAATTTTTACACTAGAATCATGATCGGATTACTAAACAGGAATGAAACACACTAAAATTTTCCTTGTTCTCAACGTGTGGCTTCGTAGCTCAGTTGGCTGTAGCATTCAGTCATCATCTACGAGGCTCTGGTACGAATCCCGTCCAAGCCTCGCATTTTTCAGGCTTCTTTTCTGCTATTGCTTAAATTGCAGTTCACTTGCGCGGATCTTTTCTGCACTTCAAGAAAAAAACCCCCCCTACCTTTCTTTTCATGATGGTGGACCAGCACTTCAATGTTTTAATGCCAGGTCAACTTCATCTCATTCGGAGTTTTGGTGGTACTTTCAGAAGTGCGCCAAGAGTTAATTCATATCAAACTCATGGGGGTACAAATAGTCTTAACATGAATATAGTGACCACGCCCACTTCAACGTCCCACTCAAATCGAGTGTAATTTTCGAATGTTTTACCATCGTGCGGATTCTCTACGGAAAAAGGACTCAATATACTTCTGAAAAATTCTTTTAAAAATTCGCCACGGAGAGCATGCGCTTTACGTGGGGTTAGTGGTCGCGTACACCTGGAACCGAGAAAAACAAATGTTCGTCGCGCTGGGGAAAGAGTTTGATACGTTCTACACTCAGCGACCTTTCTTCTTCTATTTTGCTCTTGTTTAAAGGCGATACCAATAAGGAGTATGTTATGATTCCACAGCGGCCTGATTCAAGGAATCTTAGGGATGATTTGATACAATTAAAAAAAAACAACAACTCACCTCTCGACACCAAAAAAAGAACCTGACTTCGCTTGAGTGACAAACTTTACAATAGTAAACAAACAACGGTATCAAAATAAATGTTCTCTCCTGTAAAGCAAGATGGAAAGCGAAACAAGGGGAAAACAAACATCACCAATGAACTTCAAACCACAGCGCTCAAACGAGCTTCACACAGGAGTTAGCTGGGAAGCAAAAAGGACGCAAGTGAAAACAAATTACAGCGAGCTATTGTAAATAGCAGGCAGACATATAACGATAACAACATCAACAATACGGAAGTGTAGTTTTCCGCTCAAAGTTTATTGTTGGAAGCTATGAAAACGCACGAAGGTTCGTTTTTAATTTTCCAGGACAACAATCAGTTTTAAACTTAAAGATTATATAATCATATTGGAAGTGACTAAGGGATCGGTGATCATTGATCGCCAGAGATGAGAAGGAGGGCGGGGAACGAGAGGATTTTGGTGGCGTTATGATCAAATTTACCTGATCTCCCCCTTCTCAATGGTAGTTAATTGGAAGTCAGTATTCTATTGTCCCCTTTTTTTACTCTGTAGGCGACGACCAAGAGATTGTTAACAGGTAATAATCTCTTGGGACGACTGATCCCTCTCCGTTACCCCTGCTTAAGAAAGAAAATATGGGGTCAGAGAGAGGCTCCTGGATCGGCCATCGGCGGGAAATTTTTAATCCGGTGAAGTTATTTATAGAAAGTCTTTCGAACTCTGTCTTATTGAAAATCCAGCTAAAGGCTGAGTTAAATCTTATATTTTGGTAAAATAAATATAGGAGTGATCGACCGAAAATGAGTTTTCTTTGATGAACACGACTCCACAAGACATTAAGGGATATCCGAAAACCGAGAATTCAACGTGCAGACGCCCGAGGAAACGTGAGTTTCTAAATGATTAAAAATGCCTTTAGGGAAGGCGACACGTCGCAGACGACGTTCAGATTTTCTCTAACTGTCCCCTCATTTTCTCTTTTTAGATCTAATCGATGATTACACCAGGGCTTTTTTCGCACGAGATTTGTAGAATAACGAAGCAACAGCCCAAAGCCGCGACGCAAGATTATTGGAAATAAAGGTAACTTCGGTTACACGATAACAGCAATTTTATGTATATATATATGACCATTATTTCTAACCTTTTTCAGTACACCTAGGAAATCATGGTTTAAATCATATGATTTAAAAAAACACAATTGACGTAACTGCGGACCTACAAAGGCCTTGCGTCATGTAACCTTTCTGAAGTAATCAGTATTCACAGAAAAGCCACTGCAAGCTAAAATATTTCCTGGCTATTAATGTGACATTTGTTTTGTGCCTCAAACCACTAAAACTCTTTTAAATGGGGCTGTAGTTTGAAAGAATTTCTAGGTAAACAAAAGCATAAATCCTCAAGCAAGTAGAAATAAAATGTAGATAAAAACGGTTAACCAGGGTTCCAAGCAAAACCATTTTCAGGCTCTTCAAATATTCGCGACTAACAGCTCCTAAAATGGTCGCCAGATGTGAAATGTTGGTCAGCAAAAAAAAAAAAGGAAAAAGGGAAAAGTTTCTGTAATACTACATAGCGCACTATACCACTGATCATACCGCTCAGGTCATTGGAGTACGCAGTGTGGGTGGCATTCGCAATGTTTGGAAATCCATGCGACATCATAAGACGCAATACTCGTACAAAAACCAAGAAAGAGCCAAACATTTATGAAAGAAAACGACGCAGTATGAATATTATTTTATAAAAATTTTGATCCCACGTTGACTTTAGACCACAGAAAATAATTTATAAAAGCGTTAAAACTTGCGATATGATTGCCGAACGCATGTTTCCAAGTTGGCGGCTCAAACAGTTAAAGTCAGACACCAAACCAAATCACTTATAGCACCGTTCCGAAGTATTGAAAGAAAAAAAAAGACCAAACCTGGGGACCAGTCAATATTTATCGTTGGAGGGGGGGAGGGGTGAAAGAGGATTTGAGGGGGGGGGGTCACAGAGTTTTCAGGAAGAACAGAAGGAGGATCAAACGTCACCAACTGAGTATAAAGTGCAGGACAATTGCAGGTGAACTGTCATTGAGAGGGGAATTTTATCGTGACAAAAACAAAATCCTCCACCTTCCGCCCCAAGGGATAAATAATACTGATCCCTTACGTAAAATGGCTTTGTTTAGAGCGTTATTCAAGAAAAATTTCAATTTCAAAGAAACTGGTAAATTGATTGATTAACTACTGAGTTATACTTGTAAGACGGCGTCTTCAACGATTCCTATCTTGGCAAGCTGCTTCTTTACTCGGTCAAGGTAAGTGGAATCTGGATAACCATGGCTGTAGAGGAAATAAAGGAGTCATTAGGGTTGAAGACATCACGCCTCTTTAAATAACTGTTAAAAAAAATTATATATATATATATATGTTTCAGAGGTGTTGTTGTCGTTCCGTGTGACCGCAACACCATCAAAATCAGTTACAGCTGTATGAACAACACCAAACAGGTCATCGACAACCACAACAAGCGCATCTTACACTCGTCCCACTCATCTTACACGAAAGACAACAAAGGCGGCACAGGAACCAACAAAACATGCAACTGCCGACAAAAGAACAATTGCCCGCTCAATGGTAACTGCCTTCAATCCTCAGTCGTTTATCAAGCCACCGTCACACGGAACGACAACAGCACCTCTGAAACATACATTGGACTCACAGAAACCGACTTCAAAACAAGACACAGAAATCACACCGCATCATTCCGCCACGCCAAGCACAAAAACTCTACCGAACTTAGCAAACACATCTGGCGATTCACGAAACAGGCTTGTCGGGAAATGTAGTTGGGTCCTTTTTTCCTCTCATAATATTTATTCTGCTCTGCTTAAACGTATTGAGCACTGTTCCACGCGAAAATCGACTTGCAGACTTCCTATATATATATATATATATTCATGTCCAAATTGAGCACTCTACTAGGATGAGTCATTGCTGTTAGCATTATGCGCGCTCACTAGTTTATCTAGTTTGAGCACTCTGGCATGGCTTAGGTGATCCCACATGTGTGAGATCACTTGGGGTAGCTATATTGACTTACCTCCATCCTAGCATCAGCACTGCACTGATGAGGCCCAGAAGGCCGAAACAGTACTGTCTGCAGTTAGTTATATATATATATATATATAGGAAGTCTGCAAGTCGATTTTCGCGTGGAACAGTGCTCAATACGTTTAAGCAGAGCAGAATAAATATTATGAGAGCACTCTGGCATGGCTTAGATGATCCCACATATGTGAGATCACTTAAGGTGGCTATATAGTCTTTCCTCCATCCTAGCATCAGCACTGCACTGATGAGGCCCAGAAGGCCGAAACAGTACTGTCTGCAGTTAGATATAGCTCTTTGGCATACAAAGCTTTGCTTTCATGTCCAAATTGAGCACTCTACTAGGATGAGTCATTGCTGCTAGCATTATGCATGCCCACTAGTTTTTCTAGTTTGAGCACTCTGGCATGGCTTAGATGATCCCACATATGTGAGATCACTTGAGGTGGCTATATAGTCTTTCCTCCATCCTAGCATCAGCACTGCACTGATGAGGCCCAGAAGGCCGAAACAGTACTGTCTGCAGTTAGTTATATATATATATATATACCTTCACCTGTTTAATTTTTCTTGGCAACTGCGTTATCTATGATTTTTTAATTCATCTATAATCTTCTTAAAACATTTGTTCTGTAGAGTAATTTGAGAAGTTTTTGGTTGTTGGGAAAACACAAAGGAACTGATGAACCAGTGTTTAAGTGTGAGGAGAAACAATTTCCCATATCCAACACAATGGAACTTCTTGGCGTGACAATCGATGATAAATTAAATTTTGAAAAGCACATTGCTAAAATATGTAGAAAAGTCAGTCAACAAGTCGCCGTCTTGAAAAGGATGCAGAAAATGTTGTCTTTTGAGACTAGAAGGGATCTTTATAAAGCTTTCATTTTACCACACTTTAATTACTACTCCGAAACGTGGCACTTCTGTAATAAAAAGTAAGCTGACAAGTTAGAGTTGGTGAACAAACGTGCGCTCTGTTTTGTTTTTAGAGATAAGTCCTCGCCTTATGAGGAACTTTGTAAGCGTATCGGTCTCTCAAGTCTTCGTGAACAGCGATTAGCGAAAATATTGTCCACTGTCTTTAAGATATTAGCCAGTGATGCAGGTCCTAAAAGCTTACGTGATCTTATAACAGTAAGGTGCTCCACTTATAACCTTAGGGGCACCACAATACTGGACCTCCCAAAAGTAAAATCAACAACCTTCGGGTTAAGATCATGGAGATATGCTGCATCGAAATTATGGAACGCTTTACCGGACGAGTCTCGAAAGATACAAACATTCACTACTTTTAAAAATTACTTAAAAACATTAGATCTCACGGGACTCTAGTACGGTGAGGATCTATCCTTGATTATATTTACTGTTTTTAATGACTACATTTTATATATTTTACTTGGTGACTACATTGTTTAATTCTTATATTTTAATATTAGCTAGTTCTTAATCTTAATTTATTTAAATTTATATACCTTCACAAGGCTTTATAATTTCCTTTTCTCTTTTTATTTCGTGGCGTACCTGTAAACTAGCTTTTAGCTAAGCGTTCTGACCACGTTAAATAAATTGATTGATTGATTGATTGATTGATTGATTGATTGATTTGGAAAGATGGTTTTAATTCAATTGAAGTTTCCGAGGAAATTGACCGAAAATTTTGGACAGAGAGTGTGTTTTTATTCCTTTACAACTTTAGAGGCACGTTAAACGCGTGCAATACGAGATTACGACATTAATGACAACTTTCCACCAGTAACTATAAAACCAACACTTTCGATGTCATTCTAGCGAAGTCACGTCTTATGAGCGACCAAAATAAGGTTGCTACATAGCGCACAATTGCGCGGAGCATTTACGATATCTTTCCGATAAAAATTACTCTTGAAATATTTAAGAGTCAGCAAAGGTTTAGACGCAGTGTCAGGCGTTTTTCTCTTATTATCTTCTTTTCTTTTGACTGAACTTAAAAGGCAACTTGTGCTTACTTTGCTGCTCCCCCTGATCGATAGATTTTATGTTCAATACCATTACACACGATCTGATTGTCCTCGCCCGTAGCCTGGTATTTACCAATTGTAAACAAGAGTTGGGCGTCAAACGCTCTTTTCAGCAACTGGCAAACTTTTTGTCCTTCAGAGTTTTTCGGAAGGTATGCTGTGAAATATCTTTCACGGTAAGGTTGTCCTTGTGCAGGATGTTGCCATCCTGTGGAGTGAGAAACAAACAAAAACAAAATATTCAAAGAATATCAGAGAAAATTACATGGTGCAAATTTCCACAGGTATTGTATATTGATAACATTTGGATACACTGAAAAAAGTCAAGAAAAGGGAACAACCGACAAAACCTGAGTATGTCTATCCTTTTCCAAACAATTCGTGCCAGCAAGACAACCTAAATACAATTCAGTCATCTTAAGTACATGGCGCTCTGTTTGATAGGTCACGCGATAATTTATGAATAATCCTTACGTCATTTGCAGAAACGTAATTATTCCACCCTAAAAACAACTGAATAAGATTTATTTATTTCATACCCACCTTGAATTCCAGAGGGAAAGTTATAGGTAACGGCAATGGTATAACAATCCTCATACCCACGAACAGACTGTTTCTCTGTCCTCCAACTCATGGTTCCTATTGGTTGGGACCTCTCACAGACACACCACTCATTTTTGCAGACAAAAACGTCATTCGAAGTGTGATGAACACAAGACTGGCAGAAAGTGTGTCCACATTTCAGAGGTTCAACAAGTTCTTGGCATGAGTTGTGACATACTGAACAAAGTGGCTCGACAGCTTGGTAACCCCTTGTAGTTGCTTGACTTCCTTGCGACTGGTCTGGAATTTAAAGGGAATTTTTAGTCCAGAGACAAAACTTTACCGAAGACAAGCAGATAAGTGTTTTCTTTTAAAAAATGACGAAGAATTAATGGGAAGACCTTAAACTATGGGATGAGAACTACTGATACGTAAGTTCGAGGGTATGTTTGACTTGCTACTTATAAAGGGAATTAAAATGATCAACAAACATACAACGGCAGCCACAATTTGACATATGATACTGATTCAAATGACGATAAAAAAAATCATCATTACATATTCTACCTTCGTCCCTCTCTGTTGGAGACGCCTCACGTGAGGATACCCCTGGCTCCTCCTCTTTTCTTGTGTTCTGTCCAGGTCCTTGAGTTGTACCCGCGGCTGATGATGGCACACCAATCGGTGCATTCACTTTGCCTGATGCTGATGCACTTTTAGGATCTGGTGTGATTTCAAGTGGTATTTGTATATCCCTTTCTGACTGATCTGGAATTTTAAGGAAATTTTTAGTCCAGAGACATAACTTTACCGACGACAAGAAATTAATTGCTTTCTTTTACAAAATGACGAAGAATTGACGGGAAGACCTTAAACTATGGGATGAGAACAACTGATTCGTAAGTTCGAGGGTATGGTATCATTGATTCAGTATAGCTATCTTGAGTACTCTTACGTTTTTCATTAAGTAAGTCGTCATCAATCCTTGGGTGACCTCTTCCCTTGTTAGTGGAAAATGGGCTCTCTCCTTCCTCACTGGATGGACGTTTCTGAGTTGCCATTTCATTTTGCGACTTTTGTTTCGGGTAGTAACGGTTAATGAATTCTCTACGGAAGACCTCAGTAGTTTCTGTATCGATGATAACGACGCGTATGTCACGGAGAGTGCTACATTCTGCATCTATACTTGTGCTAAACTCTTCAATCGCTCGAAAAATTGCCCCAGCACAGACTTCTTTTGGCATACCACAATTGCCTGAGCTGATGGCTGGAAGGGCTACAGAGGAAAGCCGAAGTTGCACAGCAAGTCGGAGACAATTTATGCATGCCATTCGAAGAACTGTCACAGCGACGCTCTTATCTGCATAGGCTGACAAGTCTGGCCCAACTGTGTGGATTATATAATGACTAGCCATTTGCCCACCCCGGGTGAAAACAGCTTCACCAGGTTGTAGCGGAACATTACGATGAGACATAACATACTGAGAATCATGTATTATTTGACTCCCTCCTTTTTTCACAATTGCCCCACCTACACCTTGAGAATGTTGAAGCCATGCGTTAGCTGGGTTGACAATGGCATGGACTTGCTCATCAGTTATGTCTCCCTGGTATAAAGATAATCTAACGTTATTTGTCAAAGTCTGCTGAAGGATCTTAGGTAATGGCTGTTCATGATGGTGAGACGAATGACGTATGTTCCTTTGACCATGCCTTGGATTGTCGCCCCTGATTTTTGACATTCCAAGCATTTTTTTAAGAGCCTTTACTGAGCTCTTTAGATGAATTTCCTCGCTGTAAACGATTAACCGACCTTCTACTTTCTCAATGACGACGGGATGTTTGCTCTCCACGAATGCAATCGACTCCTTGATTTTTCCATCATCGTGGATGTCTTTTATATCAACCACTTGGCGCTTCATGGACTGATGAATGGTTTGGTACAAATCAATGAAAGCATTGCATCCTTCTTGATAGCGTGTTCCTTCGGTTAGAGGTGTTGGTTTGATCTTAACTCGAGCTTCATTTTCAGCCCAAACTATCTTCAAGTGGCTTGCCCTCTCTATTTGTTCAAGCTTTTCCTTGTGTACCCTTTTGAATAATTTCATGAACTTTGGCTCAGTTTCAAAGGTGCACTCCTCAACAATCCCCTGGGAGTCTTTCTTGGCCTGCTTAAAATTTTCAGCAGAATTTTGCAGAGTCTTCAAGGCATCTTTTCCTTGCACCATTCTTTCCTCCTTAAACAGCAGGCCTGGACGCTGAAGAAAATATTCTTGCACATATCTATGAGCAATTTCTAGTTGATTAATCGATCCGACGAGAACAAATCCATTATGACCCTTGCCTTGCCATGATACGTCAACCTTTTTCTTCACCATTTCGAGCAGGTTTTCTGACATCCCAGGTGACATCGTGTCGAAACTCACAAAGGCGGCAACGTGCGAGAAAATCTGTTCACGTCAGAAATAAAGGAGGTAACTTTCTAAAGAAACTGCGGTGCTGCGTCGGTTGGTGGTGTGACAAGATAATTTGATTTTATCAACTGAATTGATAATGTAAATTGATCACCGTGAAGAATTTCTATAGCTGACTTTTCGAGCATTAGCGTGTTGTCAGAGCGAATAACGAAGAGCTAATGCTCGAAACATCAGCTTTAGAAACTCTTTACGGTGGCCAATTTACATTATCATGTCAGAAATAGGCGTGTCCGATTGAGATTGTATTTTTTGTCATTTCAAGTTGAATTCTGCAACTGAGCCACGAAAGGACTACAAACGATTCACAAAGGGAAGAAAAAGGGGATAGAAAATATTTAAAGAGAAAAAGAGCGAATAGAAAATGAAAAACTGAATGAAAACGTTCTTCTTCTCATTACCCAGGCTCCTTCGTTGGCTTATCTTGTTGAATAAAGAGGCTGTAATCAATCTAAAAAATCATTTGCTTTATTCCCTAGTTTGGTGTAACACTAACAGTTCAAACGAAACGATCAGAGGGAAGAGGGCAAAGGCTATGGTAGTAAAAATAAATTTCAGTTAATGGACATTTACTGGTTAATAAACATATCTTTTCAATTACCTCCTACTATCTTTACGGACTATCTTTAAATCATTACCTCTTGGGTATGGTCAGCTGATATTCTCCCTGTATTGTATGGTCTAAGATCCACCTCTTTGCCTCCAAGCATATGAGGGCGCTTTAATACCCCGTCAGCGACTAATAAAGAAGAAAAAGACGATAGTGATGTTCCATTGTCTTGAATTTAATTTTTATAACAAAACAGACAACAAAATACCCCAAAATACAGGTTCTATCTCCTGCCTGTTTAACTAAGACTACAAAAAAAAAAAAAAAAAGCAAGGATGACAGTCTTATTTCCTCGTTATATATAGACACATTGTCACAGTCCTAAAGTTAATTTAAGAAAAGAAACAAGTGAAAGAATGGATTTGAAATATTATAAAAATTTAGCATGTACAGTAACCTATTTAAACATATTCACCAATGTTTTAATAATAAGTGCTGATCATTCGGCAGGGAAACCACAGAAGGGTGATATCTTCGATGTTTCTTTTTTATTCGGCACAAGTTATATAAAGTTTAAAATTTCACGTCAAAAATCCTCTTATTGTAAAACGTAAAATTTCCCTCCCTTCTGCTGTGTCCGAAATATTTTCGGAATGGGCTAGGAAAGATTGTTTCCCGCAGCTGGATACTTTTTGCTGATTGCCATCGTTAACTGAAGAATGTCAAGCTCAGACAAAGTTTGGTTTGATATTTTGTTCAGCAACTCACGCAAACGAGCGTTTTCTACCTGCATTTCCAAGTTCGCTTCTCTCTGGCTACACCCTTGATAACCTGACTGGACACGGCCGCGGAAGAGACTTTGGCATGAGGTCAATATTCTCTCTACCACGAGTGTTGCGGTAGATTAATATACAATACTACAATGTTTTGCTGGGTGATGTCGCTAAACTTCTGGAAAAAAAGGAAAAGCCCGCAAGATTCGGGCTTCGTGGTCAATTTCACCGCATCTCTTCCCCTTCGATAGCATTTTAGGGAAAATAATCCAAGCTTAAGAGCTCACAGCAAACCCTGCAGAATATTCAAATTTTGTCTATTGTTTATCTGTTTTAGTCTCACCTCGCTGTTTGATTGCTTGATCGGAACAATAGATTAAGGCGAGGTGTCACTGTAGAGGTGTCACTGTAGTGGTGTCACTGTGGTCACTACTGTACCCACATCTCCTCCGCGGCCGTGTTCAATGTGGTTATTAAGAGCAGAGCCAGAGAGATGCGGACTTGGAAATGCAGGTAGAAAACGCTCGTTTTCAGCGACATGCACGGGAGTTTGGTATTGAGGCATGTCTCAGGGTGCAGTAATCTTAGAAAACCTGAGAAAAATACCGAACGGGAGGATTTTCGGGGCGCAAACCACCTCTGCGTGGACAACGGTCGAAATTGGAGTGTGCAGCCTCAACTTCGTCTTTTGACAGGAATAAAAGTGATGGAAAGCAAGCTTAAAACAGCAGAAATCGCCAGAAACTACAACGGACACCCAAGATATGAGTAAGTTTTTTTGATTTTACGTGTAAAATGTTCGTATTTCGAAATGTATATCGTTGTAAATCGACCATATTTCGTTCCTATAAGAGAAGGTAACGCCTTATAGGGCGTAAATCGCTGGTTCTTGAAAGAGTCAAAGGATCCTGACGTTCCCACATCAATTAGTATCAACCACACAAAGAGAGATTTATTTTAGAACGAACAAACGAAAACGCTTAAGTCACCACAGGCGGCCCAAGCTCCAGCTGTGTTATGATCATCTTGCGCAATGACAGTCATGGCGGAATTATAAGAGTTTGTATGGGAATATTTACGACCGCTCTAAAGAATAAAAAAATACGACAAATTCTCAAAAAAAATACCTCACCTTACTTCCACAGTGTATTGCTTGTCATTTGGCCGCTTATTTTGATGAAAAGAACGCATTTTAGCGAGTTGACCATTTCGAGGTTTTAAACGTACGTAAGAAAAGGCTTTACTTATAATATGTTTTAATATTCTCAACGGTTCCTCAAGTAACCTAACACTGAGTCACACAACGCGTGACGCTTTCATGAATTAATCGTTTACTTTTTCTCGAGACGTGAGCTTGGGCCGCGTGTGGTGTTAGCGAGCTATCTTCGTTATATCACAGGTTAAATACCGAACGAGCCGAACCTAATACACCTTGAATAAAATAATAAGAAAGGTGCGGAGTCTAAGGCCTAGTTCAAACGTCGATCTCATGTACCGAACCTAATTGCAATTTGGGTGGACTCGAATAATTAAGAGCGGCAGTTGATTCAAACGTCTATACAAATCTGCCGATCCTAATTGATTCAAACGTGGATCTTTACATGTACTTAATAGAAACGTTAGGTTCGGTACATGTAAAGATCGACGTTTGAACTAGGCCTAAGGCCTAGTTCAAACGTCGATCTTTACATGTACCGAACCTAATTGCAATTTGGGTCGACTCGAATAATTAAGAGCGGCAGTTGATTTAAACGTCTATACAAATCTGCCGATCCTAATTGATTCAAACGTCGATCTTTACATGTACTTAAAGGGCATGTAAACCCAAAAATACATGTTTTTCTTATACTATGTAAAAAGTGGCGTAGAAAACGAATTTGAAATTAGTTTTGTCCAATTCGACTTATTTTAGGAGAAAATCAGCATTTTCAACTGAAATTCCATTTCCGGTAAAAACAATAGCGAGAAGTCGTGACGTAAGCGGTGGAACCAAAATATTGCGCAACACATATTCCCCAGTAGAACTGGTGTGGGAGTTCGTGTAAGTAGCGGTAGTTCGGAAGATGTTTTTTCAGAAGATAGCGACTCGAATGCCTTAAGCTTAGTACATGACAGCGCTGGGGATAATCCAGAATCTTCAGGAGAGTCTGGGCCACGTCCTTAACAATATGAGCCGCGTAGGGTTCACCGAAGCGATCCGCACGAAGACAGTACAGAACATGTCGACAGCGATGCGACCGTCTCGGAAACTCAGACTGGTATTTAATTTACTTTGTGATCTATTTGTATTTAACATGAAAATGCAATAAAGCGAGGGTACAATCTAAAGGAATGCAACAGAATTTTTTTAAACTTGAGCTTCTGAGAGTGTTTTATATAAAATTATCAAAGGTGCGAGTGTGGAACTTGTCAACCAATGCCGACAACTCATGAAAGTGTTTGTTGTACGGAAATCGGGCAATTGTAACAAAATGGCCTGAAACCCAGATAAGTTGTATCACTGAGCATCCAGGTTTTCATTCAATTTGCCTCGATTTCTGGGTGCTGGAGACGGCCAAGTACGCTTACAGGCAGCAGCAAAGCACAGATAATCACACCGGAAACGACTGAGCTAAATATTTTCTGTTTCATCTGTTTTGTTACATTTTGAGATCGATTTACTTGAGTTGTTTCTGCCATTGATTTAATAATACAGTACTAGAGCTGGTTGTTTTTCGCTTCTTTCCTGGCAGGAAATTTCGCTAAATTGCCTACAGATAGCTTGTTTGTTGGTGTTGGGGATATCTCGGCAAACACTTTAGGGTCGCTGTGCTATCTTGTGCGGTAAACAATATCCTTCATCTCAGAAGCATTTCCATCGATAAACAAGTTGTATCATGTACATTTCCTTGTGTGGTCTTCATAATTATCCAACCCTGTTTGTGTTTGCTTCGATTTGAAATATTGAAAAGATAGTTTTGCAAGCTGAAATCAGGATCTTTTAAGTTGTACTCAAAATGATGAATATTGTCCTACTGACCTTTGAATGTATTTTCACTGCTGTGAAAACCGCGACACAAATTCTTCTGCTGTTTCTCTGCAGGGTTTCTCAAAGGAAGCACTAAGTGGGGCTGGCATGGATTTTCTTATAGAACATAAGGGTTGATTATGGGATCCTGTATAGAATTCTTTGTATAGAACCGACAAAATTCCAGATCACGTTATTACACACTGATATCAACGAATTCTCTTTCTTTGATACGTGTTTCGAATTCAGGCAAAGGTTCAGACATGTCAGTGTCTTTTACGGGCTCAGCGCTGGCTCCCAAACAACTGACTTCCCCATAATCTTTCATTAGATGAGAAAAAAGATGTTTTTAGAGAACCAATAAAGCTATTGTTGTTTAATTAACGAAACGTTCTCATGTAAATCGATTTTGTACTTTCTCTGTTGACATCTAACTTTTGAAGAGCTCAACTTCTTTCTCAGTTTGGTCAGCCACTTCCGAATCCTCGTCGTCTGCCGACTGTATGGGTTGTTTTTTCGTCTTCCGAATAATTTGCTTCTGGTGAGGCCTGAATCGTCGGTACAGCACCAGGAAGAAAAATGACTGCTACAAACGGCTCGACGAAATCGGCTATTTTCACTTGAACAAATTTCACAAATTGTCGCTTCAAATTTGCGTCATTTGGAAATATTTGCATTGTATGCCCAGTTTTGTTTGAATCAGTACAAAACTGGACGGCACAACGCTTCACCATTACGAAAAAATTGATTATATTGAAGTAAACTGTAAGTAAAAAAATCATGACGAGACCAGCAAACAACGGCTGTAGAAAAGACTCCTTCGTGCCTCACGCGATTATAAAACGAGACTTTGAAGGGTCCACCCGTGACGTCACAGGAAAGATGGCCCCATTCAAGATGGCGAATGTTTCGAATTTGGAAGAGCTTTTACAAAGTGAAAATGGACTTTTGAGAATAAACGAATGGTACCTTTGGTGTACTTGATATATTTACTAGACATCTATGTGAAAAGAAAATGAACGTTTTTTGGGTTTACATGCCCTTTAATAGAAACGTTAGGTTCGGTACATGTAAAGATCGACGTTTGAACTAGGCCTTAGAAACCATAATTCTTTGTGAGCTACGGTCTCGTTCGCGTTCCAGATGTCTCTCATGAGCTCAAAATGTTTTTCTATTTCTTCTTAAAAAGTAACTACCAGCTCCCAACTCATTCAAAAGTCCTCGAATTTACTTCTCAAAACGTAAATTTCGCTATCGGTAAACACTGCCTCAAGGTCATCGGATCTGCTTTTGTTCTCTTGCGAATTCAAGTTGATGAAACAACAAAATACGTAAAGCTGCACAAAATGCCTCGATCAACCTCACTTTAAGTCAAGTTTAATAAGTTTGTAGGAAACAAGGAGTAAACAAAATGAAGCCGGAAGTGATATGACGGTAATCACACTTAGTTTTCACTTTTTCGCTGACTAAGACATGTAAGAGACTAAAGATATAAGTAAATTTTACATTTTATACTACCTTCAGGGTTTTCAAAGACAATGACCACTTCCCCGTCCTTTATCATCCAAATTTCATCGATTTCTCCGCCGCCGTGTTTACTTTTCTGGAAATATATGTGAATTTCATCTTGTGTAATTTCTCGCGGTATGTTCGATATTACTACAGTTCTCGCCAACTTTTCGATGCTCAAATGTCCTAGCTGGGATTTGACTGACTCTGGATGGTCATTCATCTCTGCCATAGTAGTAAATGAAACAAATACTTGCGCGATAATGCTCTATAGGCTGATTAAGTTCCTACAGACGCCACAAAGAGTTTAGTATCGATCACATTTCGTGGAAATAGGAAGAGTGGGACTAGTATTGAGTAACGAAACCGAGGCATAAAGCCTGCGCGAATTTAGAGCAAACCAAACTTGTCTTTGAAACATGCGGATTATGGAATTTTTCACTCTCGTCTAATTTGTGAAAGATAAACCTTTTGATGCACTTCTCGTCTAAAAACAGGTTGCTTTGGGTCGTATCAATTTATCTAATATCAACTTCCGCTTACTAATTAAGTTCCATGTTAGCAGTCTGAAATTTTGATGTGATTTCCTTCGTGGAAGTTTGTAGGCTATGAGAATGGAGAACAAGAATTGCTCACTCGAAAAAGACGATATTGTCGTAGACGAAGACAAGGCATCGAGGGGGATATATGTGACTGGCTTCCCATCGAATACAACAGCAAACGAGCTGGTGATACATTTCCAGAGACGTAAACATGGTGGCGGAGAAATCGAATGTATTCAAATCACAGAAAATAGATTCGCTTTCATCATATTTGAGGATCGTTCAGGTATTATGAGAGCGATGTGTAATATTTAATTCATTCGTCAGTGACTTAGTTTGTCATTCTCTTTAGGATAGGCTCAGCGGAGAAAGCAAGCCTTTTCGTTAAACTTGCCTCGCGAAATGATGTCGCTTTTATGGATCGTGTTTTCAAATAATTTGAGTTAAAACTGAACGTTGTCTTAAGTGTAAAGTTATTTTTAAATTTACTAAGGGGCATGATATGACCTTACATCAGGTTAATTGCTTCGACGGAATGAAAGGTTATTGAATCTGCTTCAATAGGTAAACTTCTACACCATACCGTAGTTGTACCGTTCAAAGAAAGGTCGATCCAGAAGTAAATGAAAATTCCGGCAGGTTGATGGCATATCGTTTCATTAAGAATGAATAACATGATTGCAATCTTGCTCATGAAGGAGAAATTTGTCGTTATATTCATTGAAAAAAATTATCATTGTAAAATATTTAAGAACCATGCCACACAACTGAACATAAAAGCGTTCAATTGATAGCTTTTATGTATACATGTTCAGTTCTAGAGGAATAAACTTCACAGTATATGTATCTTTTTAAATCTTCACAACGTTTAATTTCACATATACTGATCAGCATATAATTGGCCCTCGATCTCTCAACACACACTCTTTTAAGGTGCTAAGCTCTCTTTTTTATCAGAATAGTTTTGAAAATTCCATTAAAATTATGAATTTACTCATTTCCGAAAGCACAGACAGCCATCCGCATTTTTTAGGTCGATGTATGAATAGAGTTTAGAAGTTTTCTCAATTATTAGACGCATCCTATTACATTTCAAAGCACTATTTGTATGGTTATTGGTGAAATGATACCATGGCTGAATATTAAAAAAATAATTATCATTCAATTCTCTAGTCTTGCTTGTGAGTGTCCTGCTTTACAATATCCTTTTAATTTCAATGTTTTCCTCTAGGATTTTCAACTTTACTGGTCACTGAATTGTATTTTATGTGAGACATTTTGCTTGTTTATTGATGGCTGTTTTGGGAATACCTTCAAGTTTTGTGATCAATGCATGCCTAAGAGTTATTTCATTGTAGTTTGCATCAGATTGCTATGTTTACTAATCAAATCGTAATGCAGTATAATTTGACTATCACAGCTCTGGTAACTTGACTTGCTTTGATTACCATATTAGCAGATAGATATGAAATGTGTCAAGCACTTTAAATGCATGATTAGGTCTTTTAATCATGCATTGGCTGTTGTTAATTATTTGATGAACATTTTATTGTTGTTTTTATAATAATGTCATCACACTTTTTCATACATAATAGATTGGGGTAATGGATATACTGCTGGACGATGTTATTGGATATCAATTTCATCTGCTGTTGTTTATAATATAGTGCATCTCTCACAAGTAAGCTAGCTGTGCAAATGAGCTAGAAATTTTTATCGTAATGGGAAGACAGTTTGTATCCACACACAGATCAACATGTAATGTTCAGTTTGGCGTCAGTTATGATTAATTTCATATTGGAGTAAAACAATTTTAAAACACATTTTTTAGCAGCAAATGCAGAGATCTCAACTTCACATATTAACTTGGCTTCAGGAAACACTTTGCACTACCTCTGACGTGAATAATTGTATAAAAAGTTACTTTACCAAAAATGTTTTTCTCTGGAAATAAGTTGAGTTTAACCATGTGTATGCTAATTACCATGTAAATTTGAAAAAGCCCTTGTGATAGGTAAAAGGAACCTGTAAATTAATCTTGTTACCTTGTTATTTCTATGTGTTGTACTATGTTCACTGCATGTAGTAAAGATACTATGCTTTTTGAGAGGGAATTTTGAGATATTAAATTGGGGTAATGGATATACTGCTGGACGATGTTATTGGATATCAATTTCATCTGCTGTTGTTTATAATATAGTGCATCTCTCACAAGTAAGCTAGCTGTGCAAATGAGCTAGAAATTTTTATCATAATGGGAAGACAGTTTGTATCCACACACAGATCAACATGTAATGTTCAGTTTGGCGTCAGTTATGATTAATTTCATATTGGAGTAAAACAATTTTAAAACACATTTTTTAGCAGCAAATGCAGAGATCTCAACTTCACATATTACCTTGGCTTCAGGAAACACTTTGCACTACCTCTGACGTGAATAATTGTATAAAAAGTTATTTAACCAAAAATGTTTTTCTCTGGAAATAAGTTGAGTTTAACCATGTGTATGCTAATTACCATGTAAATTTGAAAAAGCCCTTGTGATAGGTAAAAGGAACCTGTAAATTAATCTTGTTACCTTGTTATTTCTATGTGTTGTACTATGTTCACTGCATGTAGTAAAGATACTATGCTTTTTGAGAGGGAAAAAATTCTTATATTTAATCAATGATTTATTGTTATATTCTTATATTTAATCATGATTTATTGTCTCCCTCTTGATTAGTATTTTGTGAGGATATCAGTATGGTTCCAAAAAGTTATGACAACAAAATAAGACAAGATATATAGCAAGTGCCAGGTTTATTAATTATGAGATGTGATTATGAATCTTTAGGTGTTATTCAGAGTGTTAGCTAATTCAGAGTTAGTTTTAGATTGTAAGGGCCTGAGTTGGGAATATAGGCTTGTGTTAGTTAGGAGGGCAAAATTTTCCTACAATCTCTCAGTACTGTTTTCATGAACATTTTGCCTAGTGAGGTTGTTTGGCCAATCAGCATCCTTGGTTGCCTGACCATGAGGCTCATAAAGAAAGACCTGCAGAACCAATTTTCTGTGAGCAATCCTTAGGGCTCACCACTCTTGTCAAATCTGACAACTGGTATTTTTTATAAGTGAGAACTAGCTATGCTTACCATCATAATTATATTGTAATGTGATTGTGATACCATCGGTCATATCTGAGAATCATGTTGCTCAGACTTATTGCTTAGTGTTAGGGTTGGGACTGACCTGTGACCATGAACTCACATGATCACCATGATTTGATAGAAAAATCAGTTTAAACATAAATGTATATGTGGTTAGGTATTGGAACATTTTGTTTATCCATAACCATAAAGGGAGAGATTTTTGAGAAAGACTACCAGTTATAATAAGTGTGTAGTCATGCATCATGTAAGACAATTTGATTAACATGTTTCTTATCTTTAAAGCTTCTTGTAAACTAATACCCCAGCTGCCATAATTGAGTTAGTCAGGAATGACTGATGAGCTCATATTGAGCAAACAAGTATGAAAATTCTCCTCTTTAAAATTTTAGTTAATACATGATTATTCAGCTTTTTTCTGGGGAATTTTAATGACATCCACCGAGGGTGGAAGCCAAATAACTGGACCTAGATTTCTCATTATTCCAAAGAGTTTTTTTGCATTTTTCATAATTATTTTTGAATTCTTAAGAGTCTTTTAGCAAGCTGATAATCTCTTTATGTTACTTAGCTAAATAAGCTGCCTACAATGAATACCAACTTATCATTGGGATAGATCAAGAGACCAGACATTAGCAGGTGATTGACCCCCTCTTTTTTTTAACTTTTTTCTTTTAATTTTTTTTCAGTTGCTGAATCTGTGGTAAAAAAGAGGCAGTATCTCAGTCCTGATAATGTACCTCTACAGGTTGAATTGTTGTCTGAGAGAATGAAGACTGAAATAGCAAATGCCCCTAAAGTAAGTTGAGATTAATAGCCATTCTTCTTATTCCTGTCTCAATATGTCAGAATAGCCAATTTCAACACCCTCATCCTCTGCCAAACCTGAACCTCACTTTCAAGATGTAGGCTTGTTGGCAAATAATTTCTAGGGCAGGGAAATACAAAGGATACCCACACTTGAATGGTAAGAATTTGGTGAGGGCTCCAATAAAATTAGTGCAAGCATTAGGCTTGAAGTGAATTTGTCAGAAACATCAGAATTCATGATTTCTTAGATGCTATTGATAGATTTTAAGTGCGCATTACATTTTTCTGTTTATAAACATATGTTATTCTTTTGTAGATCTTTCAACGGGTAGCAGCTTGGATTGATGATAAAGTTTTAAGAAACCACACCTGTGAAGAAATAGAACATGTTCTCAACAAAGTCAAGGAAGAGACCAACATTGTGTTCCACAGTGCAAGTGAAGGCATCCTACTTTCAGGGGAGTTCCAACAGGTTAAACTAGGCGGAAATTTGCTGAGCCACTACCTAGATTTTAGATCATTACCTCCCAGTGGGTCACACAAGAAAAAGAGGGTTGCAAAAGGTTCATCAAATGAGGCTGATCATACAGCACTGGAAGCAGGGGCTTGGTGCTGGGATCAAACAGATGAGGATGGTGAGAACTTTGAAAGTGAAGATCAGGTGGAACACATGCCAGGTAAATACAACATACTACATACTTTTACAAATATGGGATTGTTAGGTTTAAATTTGAAGTGTTCACAGTTATGTGAATTTATAATCTTGATTCAATGATGTTTGTTTGTGCATGCCCACCCAAGAACAGGACATTGTTGAACCAAACTATGTACAAGAGACTGTATGGTCTTTTATTACAAGGTTGCCTCTTATATGGTTAAGAATATATGAAAGTCATATATATATCATATATATTAACCATATATTTATCACTTCACGGGTTTATTTAGAACCATCATCATGATCAGCTCCCAGTTGGCTTGTTAGCTCAGTTGGTAGAGCGCTGCACCAGTATCGCAGAGGTCATGGGTTCAAATCCCGTACAGGCCTGAAATTTTTTTCAGGTCTTATTTTCACTACTGCCTAAGTAGTGCACATCACTGCGAGGATCACTTTCATTCAAGGTTGCCTCTTGTTATGCAGGTTCTGAGCCTGCATTTCTTTCAATTTTAGTGTTTTGTTGGTATTTTGTCCTTACAGTCAAAACTTCATAACACTCACATGTACTCAAGGGAGTCAGGCCCATATTTGCCTCCGTTTTGTTTCTAAACTACCTCTGCTAGTTTGGCTTACAGATATCTCCCATCTGTTGAGCACATCCATGTTATTCTTAATAGTTGTAAAATGAGAGTTCTTAGATAAGGCAAATACCAAGGATAAAAAGTGTTCTGGGACAAGTCTGGAACACTTTTTCATACTTACACTTTAACTTCTCTCAGAACTCTTGTTTTGCAACTACTGAGACAAGTTTGGAACACTTTTCATATTTCTCCTTATTTATTCTTCTCTGACATGTCACCATTTAAAAAAAAAATTATTACATATTAACTTCTCAATCTTCAGTATCTGGAACAAATTTTGATAAATTCAATCAGGTGATCTCAATTTCGTGAGACAGGATCAGCATCAATATTGTATCGTCTTATGAAGAGGTTGAGGTGTGCCCATATTTGTTGTTCTGTCAAAAGAGTGTCTTTGTAAATGCAAAAAGTATGGAAGTCTGAGTGTAAACCTTCATGAAAATCATGTCCATCAAGTTTTGAAAAGTTCCCTTATACATAACTATACTTTTAAAATGATAAGAAATCCTCCCACACTAAAGTTGAGAAGCCTTTTCCCATTTCACCAGAAAGAAGAAGAATTTATTATAGAATCTTTATTACCTGTATTCCAGTGACAGCTGACAATTTTTCACTTTCCTCCTTCTGTTGGGTTTGTTTCTGTATTGAATCCTGCTGAAGGTTAACATCAATGAAATGATGTAAATAGTTCCTTTTCTTCATACTCCAAATAATTTTGTGTTTTCTCCGACAACAGTGATTGATACATGTGGTCTTGATTTTGGTATTGTTCTACCACTAACCATATCTCTATCTTTTTTAAGAGAAAGAAAACAAACCCTAATGGCTTCCATTTCCAATCAAGCAGTTTCTTGTATAACTTGTTGTTCCATTTAAACTTCTCTTATAGACTTGATAACACTAAAGACATTAAAATTTTAGGATTAGTGTTAAAGGGAAGATCACAATGCCCATTTAGATTGGAAAAGAAAAATTGTCTTCCATTGTTTATTGAATTTCATATTTTTGGTCTAAGTGAAATTTTTATTTTTTTGTGTTACATGGTTGGTCAATCCTGATCAATCGTAAGCAGTAACATTTCAGTTATTATAATGAAGTACTTCACTGTTTGCTGCATCTTTGTTGTCAGTTGGATTGGCAAGATTGACGATCTTTTTAATGTTCATATCTTTATCACTCGTTCACCAGCATTGATTGGATCTATTGAAAAACTCATTTTAACTTATGACTATTATGATCAATGAATTTCTTTAGGTGGTAATTCGGTTCCACTTGGAACTATCAAGAACTCCTCCCTAACGAAACCACGCTTTGGTACATCCTTCAGATTGTAGAGAGCTGGCTCTCCTTTATTCAAAAATGTTCTCTCGATGCCATTGATGTAGATCTTCAGAGACCAAATGTTACACGCTCAAATGAGCTCGTAGTCACGCACTCAACATGTCACGCACCCTACACAAACGGGATCTGTACCTCGTCTTTGACCATCTTCCAAATCATCAGAGATAGACATAGAGATATCTCACTTTCTTTGAAGAGTCGAGTTTCGTTTCCTTCAGGCAAACTGGTCTTGAATAAGTCGTTGAACTCTCCGCGTCAACCCCCTTCTCTTTGCTTGCAACAACAGGTTTCTTGCTAGTCAACCTGGTCACTTCACTATTCGAAGCTGAAACAACTTCTGGAAGCCTCTTCACCCATTTGGTCCATCTCTTTCCAGATGTGAAGTTCATCTCTTGACTATATTGGAAAGTGAAGAGACTTTACCTTGCTTTTGCGAAGTACTCGGCTTGTAGAAGTCGGAAAGCCGCGGTTCCCTCTGATGAGGATTACCACCTTATTGTTTCAAAACATAATCCGTATCAGTAAAATTCTGTTAATGAGAATGATTAGGCTGTTGCATTGGTTCTGGTTCTGGTTCTGGTTCTGGTTTTCGCTTTGATTCTGAGGTTTAGCATATCACTTTCTGCGGGTAAGTGTACAATAGGTTATCACGTGAAAAATAATAGATTACATTCCAGATCTTCCCAACAACCAGAGCAGCTAAAAATAGATATCTTATCTACTTCAAGAGTATCAAGTTGTTAGGGGGATCTGGATCGCATTGATGTCACAGAAGTAGTTAGCCGTATGCGGTTATTAAGTATTTAGTTGTGTTGAATTTGCATATGTCGCGAGGAAACAAAACCCAATTGGCCTTTTGTCAAATCTTATTTCGTTATGTTTACGAGTGATCCGACCTTTTTTTTGATACTCTTTCTTTATGTTTTTTTAAGAGTCTCAACGTCATCCTTAGAAGAGCTTCTTGCTTTATTTCTCAGCTGTGTTTTCAGTAAATAATACTAGTCAGTCTCGCGCAAAATTGAGTTGGCCTCATTATCAGAGACTGAAATATCATTCATTGCCTTTGAAGTTAACCTGCTGACTAAAAGGTGCTTTGCCTCAGCGATTGAAATTGTCTTTTTATGTGTTGTAATTTTTTTATTGAGTCTTTTGCTCCGATAATAAATGCTGTTGATATAAAGCCAAAAAAGCCAGCTAAAGCAGTCATGGGTGTTCCAGCAATCATTCCAATTCCACTCCGAGTAAGGGCCAGACCGCTTGTCGACAAGACAGCTGACATTCCTCCAGTCACAGTGGATGTTGTGTGACAAACGGATCTAGTTTCTATAATTGTATGTTTTAATAATGATATGTTTTGATCAGTCATTTTTTAAATCATAAAACTATTTCTAACTCAAACCTCAAAGGAAGGCTTTGAAATCAATGATCTTATTCACTTCATCAGTCACGCAAATTTCCTTGACGTGATATAATTCCTCTTAGATATTTCCGTTGGATTGGTATTTCCAAATGATAGTTAACCCTATTAAGGTTTGCCTGACTATCTCGAAGCAGCTAAGAAAGCTTGAGGGCTCTCCATTGAATAAGTTTTCATCATTGCCTAAGAGATCACAGTGGACAACATAATTGTTAAATTCAGTAAACCTTTAGAAGAAGTTGATGGTTTGTAGTTGTCGTTTTATTCCCAGAAGATTAGCCAGATCACTCTAAAGAAGAATCTTCTCATTCCTTGGAGTATAGATTTCCGGACCTCCATTTGGAGTATTTAATTGAACCTTAACTCCTTCGCTCTTCAATATTTCTTGAAGTGCTACACCAAGGGTTTTGAGTGAATAATTACCTTCAGGAATTTTCTTTACAATTGCATCGTTCTGGGAATCGAATGTCGAGATTTCTCCAGAACGACTTAAGTTGTACCAAGAGTTATAAAGGGAGCAATTCACCAGCCTGATATGTTGAAATTTACCGAATGGTTCTCTGAAGCGAGCCGCGTGATCTCTCGAATCTGGTATGAATGTCAATACAATTGACAGTAATGTATCAAACAATAAAAATGTTCACATGGGTAAGAACAGACGAAGGGAATAAAACTGCAGATAAAGCTAAAACAAAAGCCAGGAACGACTCCAAAGCATGATATGTAAATGCCGACTTCAGTAATTAAGTTCAGTGATTAAGTGTCGTTCGATGATAAAAGACAGACAACAACTGAAGTTTACTTCAGTCGATCAGATGGAGTTCAATCGAGCGTCACAGGATCAGGCAGAAGATATTGGGATGATGATATGAAGAAAGCACTTGGAATTGGAGGTTTTCGGCTTGAAATCACTCTGAATCGAAGAGGAAAGAAGGGGGTGCCAGCAGCTCCATTTCATGAGAATGCAATAAGTCGTTTGACTGAGATCAAGATCTTTGTTACCCATCTCAATACTTCAATGCAAAACTTAGGGGAATATTCATAAGAACGAAAATTCAGCACACTTTAGGTGTAGAATCAAAGGGGAATCTCTCGTGAAGTACTAATGCTGGACCGTGAGCAACTTCATTCTCATATCCTGGTAATCTTGTAATCACAAGTTCAGTGATGAGGGTGGAAAAGCCATCAAAGGCATTCGATGTACTTCAGAAAGGATGATGACAAAAAGGTTGAGAGGCATTTCAACTACTTCATAGCAGATAAATCAGAAGGTCTGACGCAAGCAGGGATGGTGAGATTAAATCAGTCGAATGAAGCATTCGTTTACTGCATTCATTGTTCTTAAGTCAATGTTAGATCATCGATCTTAGGTTCATCAGGAAGCGCCGAGGAAGCTCAACGAGAGGTCCTTGTATTAGTTGAGGATGTTATCAGAAGAGCGTTCAGAGGTAGCTCGCGATTGATGAGGCTAAAGTCAGGCTTGATCTTGCAGTCTCACCAGGCACTCAGCTCATGCCCTTAAATCTTTTTCTGAAAAATCAGAGTTCGGTTGGTTATGATAACAGCCTAAAGAGAGCAACTGCTGAAATGAAGCTGGGAGTCAACAAAACAGTGAATTTGGAGATGAGATCAGTCGGAGTTAAGCATGTCGATGGGGGATCATCAAAGATTACCAGACCGACCTCTCAGCCTTCAAATCCAATAAACAAGACTTAAACTGAAGTTCAGGTGAAGAAACCACCACCAACCAATGATGTTGGTGAAACAAATAATGATATCATTAAGGTTGGATTGATTTCAGCAAGACTGGTATCAGCGTTCTTGATTCATCGCTTGTTCTTTTGAAAGCGCTCAGCCATGATCATAACAACTCTTATCACCAGAATCCATGCATTTTTACTGAGAAAGCTGATCACGTATTCAGCAGTCTTGAAAATGAAACCGACTATTGAACCGATGAGACCTGGGAGAATTCCAGCGATCTTACTTCTAAGAGTCTTGAAACCATTTCCAACTCCTTCGACAACGGACGTAAGGCCTTTTGACAATGCGCTCACAATCACTCCAATCATTTTTCCGACTGCAAGTACAACAGCTGAGACTGTGAATCCATACTTCTTGAAGATGTTCCTCACCCTCTCTCTAAGCGAAGTGCCCTCTTCAAGTTCTCTCATTCTCAATTGCATCAAGCTGTTGTATTTCCTCAGCCACCTTTTCTCTTGCTCGTTCTCTTGTTGCTGAATCTTCATTCTCATCATCAGCAATCTCTTGATTTTCTCGAATTGACTTCTGTTTTCATTTAAAACTTTCTTTATCGCACTTGGGATTTTTGGATTTATAGCCCTTCTGAGTTGAATAATTAGGTTTCACCTCCTCCAAGACCAATAACAACAACTTTATCTTTATATCTTCCTTCTGATGTAATATCGAAGGGAAGTAATCTTCCTTCCTTGCCATATTCAGGATACGTTTGCTGGAGTGTTGTATGAGTTATTTCTATTCAAGATTTTTTAAGTGAATCACCTTCAATGAAAGATGTTTTAGTGGTTTTCCTGTGCTTTCTCTCCCTCCGTATTCATGGTCGTCAGTTCATAATGTTCACCTGAGGAACCGGGAGTTGAATTATAATTAGCATTGCATTTCCGTCTTCGTGAAGCATACGATCAATATTTCCAAATTCTGCCATTTTGAATATAATATCTATTAAATTGGAAGCCAGTGAAAAAAACCAAACTAAGTTTTGAAAAAAAGACGTCAAACGCCCTCAAGGCAAACCGTATAATTCATCGAGTAACATTTAACCCTAATGGAGTTTCTCTGGGTGAAGTCCTGAGAGTCCCAGTTCCACGGTTTGATGAGGATGTAGTACTTTTGCCAGGCTCTCTTTCATTTATCTTCAACTTGAAGGTTAGTGGTGAAGCAAACGGTTTTCTTGTGAACAATGAATCAAGAACACGTTTTGATCGACGAACAGTTAAATTCGAAAGAGAAATCGTTCAGGGCACTGATGGCTATTATCTATTCAAGTTCTATGACGACCTCTCCTTCACTGAGAGTGAGAGGGAGAGCATGTTCAGAGAAGGTATTCAATCTGAAGATCTTTCGAAGATCAGATGCAAAGCTGGAGATGAGAAGACCTCAGGTGTTGACAAGGAGAATAAGGTCATTGATGTTTAACAAATACAGGATTGCATAGGATCATAAAATTCTGAAGGATCACCTGTCGGTTGTGTTGTAAAACGATCTGAGCCAGCAAATCTTGCTATTGAATTGATTAACATCCAGTTTGAGTACGAAGTTAGTTACTGTCAAGAACTTCCTGGTAAGGAGAACCGCGCGATGAATGCAACAGAGAAAGATTCGGTCTTTTCATCGATCTTTGGCGTATGAGAGACAAGGATCTTCGCGGTTCAGGATTGAGAATGGTGAATACGAAGGAAGGAGATCAGATCGCAATTAACAGGAAAGCATCGGGTTTAGGTATAGTGAAATGCCACATCTTCGTCCTCTCAGATGCTCAGCTCAACATTATCAACCGAGAGCTTGCGATTGGGATCTATAAATGAAACAACCATACCTTTCTCATTTACATAGACACTCATTTGACTGAAGTAAAAATCAAGGCACACCACAACTTCTTCATAAGAAGATACAATATTGACGCTGATCCTGTGGTATGAAACTGAAATCACCTGATTGAATTTATCGAAATTCGTTTTGGATGATGGGATATTGAAGGTTGACAAGTTAATATGTCATGATTTTTTTGAAAAAATTATGACATAAGAGAGAAGAATAAATGAGGAGAAATATAAAAAGTGTTCCGAGCTTGTCTTAGTAGTTGTAAGATGAGATTTCTGGGAGAAGGTAAAGTGTGCGTATGAAAAAGTGTTCCGGGCTTGTCTCGGAGGCCTCACCAGTACGAAACAACAGAAAAGTTTTTACGTTTGTTTGTCAAAGCGCACGACAAAGATTACAGGAAATCGATCATGAATATGAAATGAAAATACACAGGGTTGTCATCGATGACAAAGTTGCTGTTGAACCAACACTGACTGCTCCTTTGAAAAATTATTTGAGGAATGCGAAGCTTTCATCACCCTTTATCAAAATGTTCATAAGTGCACGAAGCTGGTAGAATTCGCTCCCAGAGAGAGAGTCACCAACACGTGTTAGGCAACGTAAAATAATAATAATAATAATAATAATAATAATAATAATAAAAAATAATAATAAAATCTTTATTACCGTGTCAACGTATTTAGCTCATAGAGCTAATTGGGGACACCTACTATTACAAAATTAATAAAAAAACTATTTACAGTATCATAATAAGTAACAATACAGCCGATAAACTATGCATTAAAATTTAAAAATATTTAGAAATATTAACAATGTTCAGATAACATAAAAATACTTGTACAATGCAGATAATTAAAAAATCACGTGCTGCAAAGATTGCAGCAGTTGCCACTGTCTTCCACTAGGCTGGCCAGGTCAACTCTACGGATTTTAGTTTTATAGATGTTAAGGCTTGGTAGTTCACGCATACCATTTTCTAATTTGGACCAGATATATGGTCCGTGATACCTAAGTGTGTGTTTACCATAGCGTATAGTATTAAATCGTGGTATTTCAAAGTCACTATTTCTAAGGTTATAACGAGTACCCTTTCGAGTAAATATCTCAGATATGTAGCTAGGTACTAGATCGTTCTTTACTTTATACATTAGTATTGCTATGTCCTGTAAGCGTCTATTATGAAGCGTAGGTAACTTAGCACGCTTAAGAAGTTCCTCATATGTCTCTGTTGTTGTTTTGAAGACCGCACGCAGAGCTCGCTCTTGGATGCGTTCGATTTTTCGCCCATCTGAAGATTTACAAAAGTTCCAGACTAAATGACAGTATGTTAAATGTGGCATTATAGCTGTTTTATACAGTATGAGCTTAGCTTGGCATGGTATTAGGTTGCGGAAGCGCATGAGGACTCCTACTTTCTGGCTGGCTTTAGTGCATATTTCGCTAATGTGTTGCGTAAAGTTAAGGTTCTTGTCTATATTTACTCCTAATAGCTTGATTTGTTCAGTTTTCATGATCTCGTCATTGGCGATGGTGAGAACGCTGCCCTTCTTATCTGCATCTATGTTTCTTGGGTTAATCATAAGAGACTGAAACTTATCTGGATTTGCCAAGAGGAAGTTGTCGCTATACCATAACAGTGCTCGTTGACCCTGAGTCACTAGAGTAGATTCAACTTCTTCATAGGTTTTTCCTGTCACATATAATTGGTGGTCATCAGCATAGAGCGTAAGGTTTGAGTCAGGGATATGAAATGCCATATCATTTTGGAACATGTTCCAGAGGAGAAGGCCAAATGACGATCCCTGAGGACAACCACGTTCCATAATTCTCCATTCACTCGTGTGGCCATTTATTTTTACTCTGTTTAGCCTGCTATCAAAAAATGATCTAATCAGTTCAAGTGAACTGCTATTAAAACCGTACGCATCCAGCTTTTTTAGAGTGAGTGAATAGCTTAACGAATCAAATGCTTTAAACATGTCAGCAGATAATATTGTTACCAGCTCTTTTCTGTCCACTGCAGACCTCCAGTCTTCAATCAACATCAGCAGGGTTGTCTCACAGCTATGTTGTTTTCTATAAGCTGTCATCCTGTGGTACAGGATGACAGCTCGTGATGTTTAAATCACGTGCTCGTGATGTTTAAATACAGGGGTCCATTCGCCTTTCTTTCATTCAGATGGCCACTCGCCTAAGTCAATACAGTTATTGTAAAGTCTAGTCAGGGATGGTGCAATTCCTTCAGCCACTCCCTTAAAGAGTTTTGGTGGTGCGGTCACATCCCACCCATACGACTTTCTTACATTGAGATTTTTAAGAGCACACTGCACTTCCTCTTTGTTAAATTCTTTGAAATCAAATTTATTCCCCTTGTAACCGCTTTCAATAGCCTTGACACTTCTGTGGTTCCTATGATCATTCTCGGTTAGGCTGGTGATATGGTTTCCTCCTATATTCGCTGCCACCGTATTAAAATGGCCTGCTAGGAGTTCAGCCACCACAGTTTGGTATTTCTCGACCTCGCCATTTTCAGATTTCAAACATATAGCATTGGTGTCTTTTGTCTTTGTACTCATGAATGGCCTGAATGTGTTAAAAAAACTCGCTGGGCTTAGATTTCAGCTCTTTCGATTTTCTATACCAGTAGGTCTTTATTGCCTTTCTACGTTCCCGTGTTGCAATGTTCCTGTATTTTCGTTTGTGTGGCGACAGCGACTATCGAGGAATACAGGACGTGTCGCGAATCGGTGGGGGGCGTAATTTACGGAGAACCAAAGAACCAAACTTGAAGACGGTGATAAACGAATTTATTGTGTCGACGAGGACGGTTCGATAAGGCTCGTAAACTGAAGACAACGATTACAAAATACAACTAAATATAAAGCTAAATAAACTAAAAACAAAAGGGTTGAATTGGAAATGGATCGTGTAATCACTAAATTAATCAATTGTAACTACATTAGAATAAAAAAGAAACAAAACACTCACATATCTGACCCACACAGTGAAAATACTAAAAGGAAAGGCGTCAGTCAACTTGAACTTGATGGCGAACTTAAAGCACTTCTTACTCCTAAATGAACTTATTACTTCTAATTGAACTTTGATTGAGGCCGCGTGAACTTAAACTTGCGCAATACCATAATGCTTAGCAAAAAAAATAAATGAATGAAAGAAATAAAAACAAAGTGCGTGAACTAAAAAAATTAAAATAAACAATCTTAACAGTTTGAGCTCAAAGTTTTCAAGAGAGCGATCCTTTGCAAATTGAACTGCAAATTTTCTCTTATCTCTAATGGCTTGCTTCCATTCTGGAGTCATATAGGGTATATCTTTCTCCCTGACTCGTTTCTTTTTAGTGGTTGCGTGTTGATCCACAACGCTCTCAAACAGTCCCTTCCAATAATCATATTGATCGTCCACATTACAAAAAATCTCTCCTACATGCCAGGGGGCAGCCTCCAAGTCCCGGTTAAGCTGTTCGAAATCAGTACTTTTTGTCGGCCGGAAAGTGGTAGTGCGAGTCTTGTGTTTGTGGACTTTCTCCATCATTTCTCCAAACACCATATGGTGGTCACTCATTTCTGGCTGATAAACCCCACATTTCTTGAACAGTTCAGGATTGTTGGTTAGAATAACGTCCAAAAGTGACTCCGAGTGAGCTGTAACTCGAGTGGGTTCAGTTATCATGCACTGTAGATTATTGACTTCTTCCAGGTCCTTCAGAAGTTTCCCCTCAGCACGATCCAATCTCAATCTGTCCAGATTAAGGTCACCTAAAATGATGACAGACTGCTTTTGGAAACACGCCCACTGACAGATGTGGTTAAGCTCCTCCTCAACACTTTTAAGATCCTGGAGGCTGGACTCGTTTCCCTTCCTTTTCTGTTTTGGGGGCCTGTAGATTGACAGAACTAACAAATCATTGCTTCCTATCTTCACCTCGACAGCAATTGCCTCGAGGGTCTTGTAGGTCTTTGGCAGGGCCCGCTTCTTAGAAGGCAGAGCTGAAGAGAAGTATGCTAACAGTCCGCCTCCACCCTTTTTTCTGTCTTTTCTATACATGTGGTATCCTGGGAGGTTAAATTGACTGTTGGGATAGGAACTATCCACTTTTGTTTCAGATATTACTATATGTGCTCTAAGGGAATTGTTCAATGTTTTTAGTTCTTCAAATTTATTTTGTATACTATTGATGTTTAGATGAACAATAAGGGCTCCACTTGAATTCCTTTTCCTTTCCTCAACGATTACTCTCCCAGGGGATTCCCTTCTGCAGGGTTTCATTACGTCCAATGTATTTGCATAAACAGCTTCGCCAGCATTGTTATTTGCATAATCATCTTCCTCCACACTGTTATTTATCGAAATAAATTCTTCTTGTAGACAATTTTTCAAGCACTCTTCTTGGCTAAATGGAAGCAAGCATAGAGAGCAGGTCCATTGTATTTCAGGGCAAACCTTGTACGACTTGAATTCAGCCTTTCTTAGGCCTATACATTTAACGTGCGACCAACTGTTACAATGAACACACAACAAGGCCTCTTGGTTTGACCGAACAGTTTTCTCGCACCCCTTACACGGGTTTTTCGGCATTCTCTTACTTGATGGCCCTGGATTTGTATGTACATCGCCACCTAAGACAATTCGGCTAAGCTGTAGGGTCCTCGTATCCTTCGCTGTATATGGAATTCTGAACGATAAATACATTTTGCCGCAACCCGCTTGAGTTCTCAAGCTCAAGCTCATCTTCAGTGGTATTAAAGCGGCCAGACGTTCTTGTCCTTCCTCGTTTTTTCTCGTTTTGTGCCTTACCCACGTATCTGGGACGTGGGTAAGGCACAACCCTTACTAATTGAGGTTTGTTAAGACAATTTGATTGACATTTTTCTTAGCTTTAAAGCTTCTTGTAAAATAATACGCCCGCTGCTATAATTAATAATAGTAATAATAACAATGAATTTGAAAGTGATCTTCGCAGTAATGAACACTACTTAAGAAGTAATGAAAATAAGGCCTGAAAAAAATTCAGGCCTGTACGGGATTTGAACCCATGACCTCTGCGATACTGGTGTAGTGCTCTACCAACTGAGCTAACAAGCCAACTGGGAGCTCAAATTCACTTCTTTAACCGCAGTTAAAATATATGACTTCCAAATATCCGCAACCGTTTGTTCACCACTTCACGGGTTTATTTGGAACCAACACAGTGACCAGCTCCCAGTGACTAATAAGACTATTAAGTTTCTAGAGATAAAAAGGCGCTAAGCCATTGATGCCTTATATGTCAACAATAACATCTTAAAGTCTATTCGGAATTTAACCGGCAGCCATACAGTGCAGATTATACAGCAACGGTCTTACATGGCAGTATTTAGGTTCCTGGAAAATTAACCTAGCGGCAACATTTTGGACCCTCTGTAGCTTATTAAGCTGGTAGGCTGGCAGGCCATGGAGCAGCCTGTTACAATAGTCTACACGACCTGAAACAAATGCGTGATTAAGTGTCTCAGTGGACCACCTAGAAAGATATTTCCTAATTCCTCTTATACTATACAAGTAATAAAAAGCATTGGAACAAGTGTTATTTACACGAGAATAAATTGAAAGAGTCGAGTCTATAATTGAGTTAGTTTTAATGACTGATGAGCTCAAAACTCTCCTCTTTCAAGTTTTAGTTAATTCATAATTATTCTGCTTTTTCTGGTTACTTGAATTTATAATCTTGATTCAGTGATTTTCGTTGCGGGCACACCCACAAGAACAGGACATTGTTAAACCAAACTGTGCACAAAAGACTGTATGGTGTTTCATTACAAGGTTGCCTCTTGTTATGCAGGTTCTGAACTTGCGTTTCTTTCAATTTCAGTGGTTTGTTGGTATTTTGTCGTTACAGTCGAAACTTCGTAACTTTCACATGTACGCTAGAGAGTCAGGCTCATATTCGCCTCCATTTTGTTTCCGAACTACTTCCACTAGTTTCGCTTACAGATTTCTACCATCTGTAGAGCACATTCAGATTGCTTTGCATCTCTTTTCCTTGCCTTTTTCCTTTCGGATTTCGACAATGAAATTGTTGACGTGTCCGACTTTTAGATGTTTGGTTCTTTCTGTTTGCTCTGTAATTTTAAAAATAGAATTTTCCTGTTTCGGAAGTTTCGTTCTGTTCACTTCATAAATGTGTTTTAGTTAAATTTCCTCCCTTAAAGAGTCACGCCCAAAAGACGCGAACAAGTCAAGTTCGCATCGTTTTGTTCAGCCATTTTGTTCCTTCGCTTCGCTTTTTGCCTTGTTACTTAGAGTGATACTGTCACATATTTTGTACGTTGCGTTGACCCAATATCACGTGAAATTGGCGCAATAAAGGAATGATATGTGTATGGATGCTGTTGTTAGTTTTGAAACGCCGCTTGTTTAACTAATTTCCTACAATTTTCCCTTTGATTTATGTTTAGTTATTATGAAGTCGATTACGTGATCTACAACAAAGGTTCCGGTAGAGATTTCCTGGAATTGTATTATAACTTTGATCTGTCATTAAATCAGTTTAAATCTACCTAGTGGAATTTGAATTATTTGTCACCTCGCACCGCGCTACCCCTGTAGTTGTTGACGATTTGAGTAAGCCACAATCTTCATAATTACAGCTATCGGTGTCACCTTACTTGCCGAGGATGGTTGCGGCGGCAGACCGTGCAGTCAGCGAAAAACTGTGTTACTGCATTGTAATTTCTCATTTGTATTGTATCTTCCCTCCCTTTTAGGTAGTTTCATTAGTTCTCGATATGTCTCGTTGGTTCAAGTCGCATAGTTGGTTCAGGAATGCTTTTGTCACGAGATTGGTATCTAGGGATAAAGAATTCAGAACATGGAGCTCAGACCAAGTAGTTTAGAACACAGAACTCAAAGCATACTGCTTGATTTTAAATGTCAGAACGTTGTTTGCGTTCGTGATTAAGGCCAGTCACGACGGTACTGTGCTTCTCTGCGCATGAATTACTCTAAAGGCACGCGCTAACTTTAGCTTTCTAACCAGTGTAGTGTCCAGAATGCGCAAACTGACCAAGTTTAGATATTGTTGATGAAATTAATAAATTTAG
Source organism: Pocillopora damicornis (assembly GCF_964200805.1). Taxonomy (NCBI): domain Eukaryota; kingdom Metazoa; phylum Cnidaria; class Anthozoa; order Scleractinia; family Pocilloporidae; genus Pocillopora; species Pocillopora damicornis. The sequence goes on from NC_142672.1 coordinate 1,141,861, forward strand.
TTGAACCTGTGAGTTTCTAAATATAAAGGACCGAAAATTGATGCAACTTTCGACCGTCAAAATGTAATCGCTTTACGAGGGAAGCCGAATTAAACTCCAAAGCGAAGCAGTTTCCTCCGGTGTACCTAAGTGTTTACACGTTCATACACACGCTTACCTCAAACGCCCAAGGGGACGGGGCTCAATCTTTTTGAGACAAGCATTTAAAAATGTCTCAGTTCCAGTTCATCTATAAACCTAAAAATTGTGAACAGTTTCTGATAACGTTTGGCTATGTAGAGCCGCGTGAAATAAACGATGGGGGACGGCTACTGTCAAAATATACGCGCCATAAAATATTTCGCTAAATTCTTCGGTTTACAAAACTACTGAGAGAAGAAGTTGGCTCAAACTTTAAAAAGCATATCAACAAGCGTTGGACATACTTACATATAATTGTTTTGCTTTGTCAGCGAAAAAGTATCTGCTTTTATGTACCTAGAGATGAACGTTTCTTATTGGCTAGTTCAAAGCAGAACGGTCACAACGAAGAAGCTTTCTTGAATTATTTTCAAATCTTCGCACTAGTCCTCCAGGAATGGAACCTATCCGATATTTAGCTGTTTCCGTTTTTTGTTTTTTTTCGGACTGTGAAAGGTTACAGGTCGTTGGGAAACTACAAAGATACTTTCTATGAGAAATGGGTAGGGGAGAAAAATAATTGGAGTGGATTTCCTAATCGCAAGATATTAAAAAGCATCATTCTCTTTCGTTTAATACTTTCGGGAAAAAAGCACGATTGCATAAGTCAAGAAGATCGCTGGGTGTGTTTAAAATAATTGAAATTTTCGTGCCAACTAATCTTTTTTTAAGAACTGTTTTAATATAGAGAGTATTTTCCGACGGGAAGTGGGTCTCTTTTTGAGCAATTCTGTCCAACGCGGCGTCAGGGTTTATAATCCTCGACGGCACATATTAAACCAAAACATGGGTTAAGTTACGCCCCCCACTTCCTCCTTCGCTACGGACGTTCATACCGACTTGTGTAGATGACCCTTTAAAACCGTGATCATTCAGAGCTTTTATATAATGGAGAACAGTCAGATCGATAACTGAAGAGAAGATCCTTTCAAAATACCTCGAAGGAGATTGTGTGCAGTGTTAATTTGGTCGAACGTTCCAGCGAGAAAATATTCGTTAGAATTAGGGCTGCTACTGCATTCGAGTTTTGCCTCATTCTTTATGACTTTCAGTGCGTTGGGCGATGTCTCGAGCAATACATTGAACTTGCTGAAGTCGACACGAGCTGTCACTCTCTGAAACACCAATGGAAATACCAAGGAAGCGTGAGTAAATAAATGAGATGCGGTAGAATGGTGGAACTGTGAAGAGAACATGGAAATTGAAGTACTATGGAATGAAAAAACAAGATTCACAAAGTTTTTAAATGAATCATTTTTTGGTCGGTAGATGATAATAAATAATTAACTGAAAAGAAGAAATTCCAGTAAAAAAGAGCCTGAAAATATCAAGGTTTCGACGTGGCTCAGACAAGTATGGCTTCCTTTTCTTCAAATTATGGCCAAGATCATGTCACACTCTCTGATAATCATTAGTACCTCCACGAGATGATCTGGAACACACCGGCAAACCTTAAATTATGGTAATGATTTCTCAAGTGTGCGGGACTCCTGCAACACTTTTGCCGTGACTGTGCATGCAAAATAATAGTTATAAAAATAACAACAGTAATTATAATAAGGATAATTATAATAATAATAGTAATAATGATTATAAAAGCCGTTATTCCTGCAATAACAGGAATAACGGTGATGGCAAAGGAAGCTTAAACAGCTTTCGTATCATAGTAACAGGACCGAATAGAGTCCAGTTCGGTCCGTAATTATGCGAGTGGTAACAAAATCGGATGACCGCGAAGCAGGAGTCCGATTAGTGTATCACGAGTATGACTGAAGACTTAATTGGACGACACAAAGTCTTATTACCAATTAATGATAAAAATTACAATTTCCGAGAAAAGAAGAATCGCTGAGGTGTGAAAGATAGGGAAATTTTTCATGGGGAAAGGAGGTGGGAATCAGTCGTCACCAACAGAGTATAAAATAGGGGCTATAGAAAACTGACTGCCAGTTAACTGTCAAAGAAGAGGGGAATCATAAGAATATTACAGAACCTTATGGGGGGATCAAGTAAATTTTAAACCCCCCTCCCCCTTCATTCAAGACGTGCTAAGGATGTCTTGGACGAACGTGTAACGTCTGCAACAAGAGGACAGTGATACTGATGAAAAGGGCGTTGATTTGATAAGTACTTCTCAAACTCATTAATAATGCACGAGGTAATTAGCCAATTGTGTGGCCTCATTTGGGTCACATGGATGCCCCTTGATACCCATAACATAAGCCAGAAGTTCTGGGAAAGGCTGTCCAGGTCTTCAAACCTTTCTTCAAGACTATGCATGCGGTGAACATCATAATCTTTGAACACACTTCCGGCTCAAGAAAAGGAAATTTTTTCTCGCCAGCAGCTTGCCAATTTTCGGAAAACATCAACAGCCCACTTATCTTTGTACTGAGTACTTTTAGGCTTTGAACGTTCGAGCAAAGAAACCTCCTCTTTGCAACTTTTCGGCGGTCGAAACCGGGAAGATCTTTCCGTAACTGCTTCTTCCATTTCTCAAAATTACCAAAGTTTGACTGCTCTTAATTAAAAAGCTAGAGTTGTGAAAATATCACGAATATCTGTATTTCAAGTGAAATTTAACGTGGAATTCATTCGTCAGGCAGTGAATTTTTCGCACAATTGAATGAAAATAAGGAAAAAAAGAAAGCAGTAATAATATTATTTGTTTTTATCGTGAGCGCGCGCCCCGGAAAGCCATTTCAAAGTCAACTGTCAGAACTGTCATTGCGTTAGCGAATAGGAAGCAAGGTCAGTCGTGCACGTTTCAATCTTCGACAACTTTATTTGTACCTTGTGCTTGTTTCTACATTTGTTTTCAAACTTTTCAAACAAGCTTCACACTTTCTTTAAGATAATAGTGATATTTCACTGAATTTACAAGCCGTTTATCTTTGACATCTTTTTTCAAATCATTTGCTCGAGAAGGAAAATAATTTACACCTTTTACCTCTTTGGTGGCAAAACTGAAAGAAATTAGAGCGAAAGTACTGAAAGTTTAACATCGCGATTAAAGGTATTTATTTATTCTTCTGTATATATGACAATCGACCCTGGCACCTCTTCCGTTGTCGCTTCTTCGTCTTGTTCGGTTGAACTTTTGCTTGCCATTTTCTGGGCCGTGTTCACAAGATTTTCTCGCTTTCTCGTTTTCGCGAGCGAAAGAGGTTTTTTACGCCTCTCCAAGAATTTTTGGTTCATTTCAAAACAGGGAAGAACCTCTGGCTCACTTTGAAAAACGCTTTTTTTTGGGCTCTTCAAAAGGTGACAAACCTGTTTGGTTTTCTTTCGCGATGCTAATTTGGTTTTCCGCGGCTAGAACTGTTGTTTGGCTTTCTTCCCTCGTCTCTGCCATTTTGTTTTTCTCCAATGCGTTTCCTCGTACTTTTGGGTGTGAGAGGTTTCCTCAAATTTTCCAAACTCTTTGGCAGACATTCATTTTCTGTAAATTTGTTCATTTCCAAGGTGGTATTTTTCGTAGCAAGACTTGCATTTTTGTTTTTATGATAGCAACAATTTTTGCTCGCGACCCACGTCAGCAATATCCTTTCGTGCACAAGTGCAATTCCACGGTAAATACCCTCTTTTCGATAGCCAATCAGACCACTAGTTAAAATTTAGCTATGCGACTCTGATGTTTTTTCGACGATGTTTTTCTTTCAGTCGCCAATAGTTTATTGAAAAAAGAACAGTTTCTCAGTCCTGATGATGTACAACTAACCATTACACCGTTGCGCCAGTCTCAATTGAAAGTTCAGAGTGGTACAGAACAGATGCGACATGCTCTTGACGATGATAAGCGTACTCGTGATGTGAGAAAACAGAAGTTGCAAAAAGAAAAACTTTTATCCAGTATGTTGGAGAACGCTCTTGGTGAAGAACAACAAAAAAGAGCAAGACTGGAAGAAGAATTAAGCCGAGTGAAGAATGCTGGTAATGAACGGGCAAGAACCTTGGAAAACCAACTTCGTGATACATCTCGTATGTGCGAATTAAAGAAAGTGGAGGTTAGAGAAAAAGTAGCTGCTGTTAATAAATTACAGGTGCTTCTCGAAGAAAACAAACAAGTGACATCTGGAATAAAAAATCAATTGAGCCAGCAGCAGAAGTTTTGTACCAAACTGGAAGAAAGATTGCAAGCCGAACAAGTATCAAGTCATTCTCTCCAACTCCAGCTCGAAGCAAATGAGCTCATCATAAGAGAACTACGACTTAAAGTGGAACAGGGGCGTGAACAGAGGACCGCTTTGGAGCAAACAGTAGGACGACTGCAGCTTCAATTTGCAGAAGAAAAGGACAGGCATGCATCTATTGAAAGAGATTTACAATCAGCCCTGTCTACAACTCAAGAAGAAATGTCAGAGGTCCTACGAAGCGGCACCCGTGACTGGATCCTATTACGAAAGGAAGTTACTCTTGGCAGAAAAGTCTTAGGCAAGGGAGCCTGGGGAATTGTTAACGAGGGAATGTTTCGCGGTTGCAAAGTTGCTGTTAAAAAAATTCATGACCTGATTCTCTCTGATCTCAACCGTCGATTATTTGAACGAGAAATGAACATTGCATCGCGCTGTCGCCACCCAAATCTGTTGCAGTTTATCGGCGCTACAAATGACGATGGTAGTCCATTGTTTGTCACTGAGTTACTCGATACTTGCCTGAGGCGTTTGTTATCCGAACGAGAATTAACTCCCAAGGAAGTTTTGAACCTTACTTTAGACATCGCTAAAGGTCTTAACTACCTCCATCTTATTAAACCGCTCCCCATCATTCACAGGGATATCAGCAGTGGAAACGTGTTGCTTTGGAGAAGAGGCGAGTGTTGGAGGGCTAAGTTGTCCGACTATGGAGCGGCAAACTTTATGCGACGCTGCATGACAGCAAATAAAGGGGCGATAATTTATTCAGCACCAGAGGCTTTTACTCCAAGACAATCACCGAAGGTAAAATTTTTGTGTGGCTTTCCTATAGTCCAGTCGAGGGAGGGCATTAGCATGCTTCAATTCTTCTACTGTGACGATCCTTTCCCAGGTTCAATTTTACTACTTTACCCGCCACTGAAACGTGTAAAGTTGCAACTGGAGTCAGATAATTTTTCCAAATAGATATGATCTTTGTGAAAACCTTCCACGCTGTTTGCTAGGGTTCCTTTGGGTCGTTTAGTACTTTGGGTGTCGTGAATTTGACTATCGTGAGGATTGCACCACTGGTAGAGATTTCTTAATTTTTTCCAATTGCTTGTTGAAAGTTTTGTTTTTTCCTAACCAGGTGGATGTGTACAGCTTTGGTGTCCTTCTGTGTGAGATGTGCATCAGAGAACAACCGGATCCCCAAGATCTTCCTGATCAGATTAAACGGGTTTCCGATGATACCTTCCGTCAGCTCATTCAACGGTGCGTGGAAAAGGGGCCTGAAAAACGCCCTACTATGGCCGAAGTAATACTTGCTCTGGAGCAGTGTTAGGATCCTGTGAGGATCCCTTCAAAAACGAAATAGTTAGAATATAGTTGTAAAGTAGAATTCTCCCCATTGCAAGCTAGCCCTTTCCTCGTACGCTGGGGCATGAGAGAAATCGTTCCAAGATGCAATAGTAAGGATATAGATGTGATAATGTCACAGCTTGCAGAAACCTCTTGGTATGAATTTATAAATATAGAAGTGTTTAGAAGTCACGTTATTGATGGCAACCAAACTAGGTATTCAAATCAGTAGAAAATCGGTAAACGGTAGTGTAGCAAAGAATTAGATTAAATCGCGCAAATTTCTAGATATTTGCACTACGTTTTCGAAGTTCTTCGCGCGATTTGGAGGCCAACTCCTCATGAGACAAGATTTAAAATTTCCCATTGACTGACCTATTACATAGTGCTTTAGTCTTAGGTCTGTTCAAGATTATGAAAGAATGTTTTCTTTTGTTTTAGTATTGGTGTCTAACCAATTTTTTATGTATGTTTACCAACCGATTTGTATTCAGGTTTGTTTGGAAAGGGAGGAATAAGAGAATACTAGTATGAAGATCAGTCTGATGTTGTTACGTTGAGGTCAGATTTAGATTGTTCGAAGCTGATTTAAATGTTACTGATGACAAACCTTTTTCAATATATTTTGATTTTTCTGTGTGCATTGAAACGGGCAAGTTAGTCCAAAGTGATCGCACACATAGGGTGTATTAACTTCTATATTCGGACACTTTATATGCCTTACGATTGGAAGTATAATGTAATTAATCAGACTAGTTATAGTTCTCACTAGAGCTGCCCCCGCCCTACAGTACCATTTTCTATTGTTTTTTTTTTGAGTTGGGCTTGTTGTTTACAGTTGTGTAATTTTTCTGTTATGTTGTTACGGAATTGCGGCTCAGTACTTTGGTTTTAGTAATTTTGGATCTCAAAATACTACAAGTGTACAAAATGTAGTTTTGGGAAGTGCTTGGGATGTTTTTTTTTGCTGTGTGGTTTAACTTAGGATTTGTTTGTTCTTCACGATCAAGAAGAAGCAGGATGTAGGGACTTGGGTGAGTTTTGAAATTGGAATGTTATAGGTGGCAGACTTGCCTCTGACAAATCCAGAAATTGCCGAGTCTTTCGGCTTTGTGCAATAAGCTTGATTTGCGGCTGACAAATCGGAGTTAACCGAGTCTTTCGGTCAAAATGCTAAACTTACACCGTCTTCTGAGCATCGGTGAAATTATTTCTGTATTAACTTCTGTATAACACAAATGAAACTCTATAACTCTGAGAATAATCCAACATCAAAGCAAACGAGTTAGAAGCTCAACTTTTTCATGTATTTGATATCTGGTTATACTTTAATTATGCTGCAAGTTCTTTGCTTTAAGTTCTCACGTTAGCTGACTGAGCTGCGGACCCTCCGCCGCCTTCGATCGAGACTTTGACGGATTTTGATCACCTTTTAAACTCAAAACTACCTTTAATTGTTAGAAAGATGCTATACACACTTACCGTTGGACTTGGAAACGCTTCTCGACGCTTTTCAGGGACGCTTAACTCGAAATCTCGACAAGGACAAAGCTTGTATCAAAGACGCCGATCCCAATAGTACTCGCGCGCGTTTTTGCTGGCCGCCCATGACCATTTGCGGGAAAAACGTTGATACCTTGCGGCCGTGCAAGCGATCAAATCGAGATTTTTTCTGGTTATGATCTACCGAAAATACCTACATTCTCTCTTCTCCAGTCTTCCTCTATATTACGCGGGGAGTCCTAAGGCGTCTCCTCGGGTTTTTGGCCCTCTGGGGCCAAAAACCCTGCGGGGGCAATTAGCAGTGACCTACTAGTCAGACTCAAATGACTAGGATTGAAGTATATCTTTGTAGATGAAAATAATAGTAAATGACCGTATCAATCCATGATACAGTTACATTAAATCATTCCTTTGCTCATTGTTTTCCTTGTTGCATTAATGAGTTAGAATTGACGGGAATTCAGAAGTTGTAATAACGGATTCGGGCGAGGTTTTAAATCAGAAATATGAACAAAAATGCTGGTCTGAGAATGTAGAGAGGTGTACATCATGACTGATACAATTACGCAGTCGAAGTTATACTCATTATGGTCACCAGCAATCAACAGCACAAATACTTACTACCCTGTATCTACCTTAGCAACGCTTTGTCCATTCAATGCCTCTTTGCTTTGATCTAAGTGCTACCATGGCGACCATATCTTGATAAGCGATCGCCATTACTTCCCGTTTTTTTTTTTTTTATTAAACGATTTGTGCAAGAAAGACATTTCCGAAAAAAAGAAGCTTCAAGGAAGAAGTTCAGAGCCACCATAAGTTTTTCGCTTCGACTGCCTGTAGCATACTCTGTATCCTCCCTATCAGGCATCGAACTCCACTTCCCTCTCCATTCTTTTCTCCCTAGCCTTTCTGGTTTGCTTCCCCCAAAAAGTCTTTCAAAAGTCTGTTCTCAAACTTGAAGCAAATAATCGTGCCTAGACGGAAGGGATTAAGCCTCAATCTTGTCTATGCTATGATTCATCTTTTTAAAAGTGGCAGATATGTCTTTTAAGTGTGATAGTCCTTTATTTCTCTACCAATCGGACGGGTCCATTAGGTAAAATTTTAAGAAACCAGATATTTTCCGGTTTTAATCCCCGAGAAAAGTCGATCAAGGGTCAAAAGTTCCAACGCGAGAGAATCAAACGGAACTTTCTCGTCTTCTTCAGTAAAAAGTATAAGAAATTACAGTGGCCAGGCAAACAGTGAGGTCATTCGGTTCGTTTGTTTACCTACATCAACTTAGCAAGTGATCAATCTTAGAAGCAACTAGCCGGGTGAGAACGAAATTAAAAAATTATTTATTTACACCCTAACAATAGTTCGTGTATTCATATTCTCCACTCTGTTCTCTTTACATTTACAATGGTACTGACACGGAGAATCTTTGTGATTATCAGGAATTTCTTAAATAGGTGATCATTTCTTTTATTCTCACAACCTTTACATCTGATCTAGGGGTGATACTGTAACGAGAAATTAAAAGCCAGTCACTCTGGGTTTAACCACAATATTTTAAAGATAAGATACCGATAAAGAAGGCTCCATGTCAGACTGAAAATAGCTTAGACCATCAAAATCAAATCGGAGAACTCTCCGATGAACGCCCTGTTCATAATCGATCTGTATGCATTGCAGATATTGTGTGGCTGTAGGATCCACGAGTTGGCTTCGGACATGACCACAATATCTACATAGCTGTATTGCGTACCCTGCAAACCGGTAAAAGTCAACTGAGGGATTGTTACTCTCCAGTTCGAAGCATTTTAAAAAATGTATACCACTTTCCAAAAAAATTAAAGCACTAACACTTTACCGATTGATTCTTTATTACGCGACTTGCAGATTCTAGATGTATTTCTGGAAGAGACAGATACGCCGAGGTGTCACAACCCAAGGTCCATTTGATGAACTAAACGAATGCCTAATGATAATAAAGACAGAAGAGAGTGACGAAACTGGAAGCGGAATTAAGGCATGTTATGGCTCCCGATAACGAGCTGAAAGAAAGGTCGGAATATGAAGTTACGCTGACGCAACAGATGCTGAACATGAGGATAAAAGAGAAAGAAGGTACGACAAAAGAGTTGCGAAAAGAGTTATGTATAGCAAACGAAACTTATAATGAACTAAGCGAACGTTTGGAACAAGAAATCAACGACATGAAGCAAAGAGTGGATAATGAGTTTCAGAAAAATTAGAAAACAAAACTTGTCGAGGAAGCAGTTTCACAACCAGTTACAGGAAAATGTTACCACTGTACTCGAACTATAGAAAGCATTAAGTCATGAAGAGGAGCGGAAGAAGAGTTAAAGCATGCGGGGGAGAAAGGAGAGATTATTCGAAATCGAAAAAGCGATGGTGACAAACTTAAGAGATACAGCTGAAAGAGAAGATCGTAATGTTAGCTCAGGCGCAGGAAACCATTTCTGTGATGACAAATCAATTGAATGACGTCAGACGTTCTCCCTACGAAAATCTTAAGCGACTGGAATACGAACTTAGTCAAGGAATTAGCTTGCCAAACACAAAAACAGGAATTACCTTCCCATCGAGATCGCCAGAGGTTTAAATTATCTTCACCTCAAAGAGGCGCTTCCCATTGTTCACGGGGACATCAGCAGCACCAACGTGTTGCTATGCAGACGTGGAGTGCTAAGTTGTCGGATTAAGGATTAGCCAATTTTGTGCGTCAGCTTAGGAAAGTAAACCCAGGTGCAAGAATTTACGCTGCACCTGAAGCTAGGACGTCCAAGTCCGCAACAAAGGTTAGAGGTCTTCTTATTTCAATTATTCAGTTGCAGGCGCTGGAATTTCCTACCTCTTCACATCTTGTTTGCAAAGTGAGAAACAGCTGAATAACTTTTGAGTCAAGGTATTTGAACAAACAAATTTAACACGTGTATGTAAATGCGCCAAGATGGCAGCAGGCTTTTGGAACTTGCTCTGCCTTATAGGGGTCTATAATCAACTTATTCCAAGGTCTCAGCCTCCCATTACCAAATTGCAAAGCAGTAAGAACTTCTGCTACCTATTGAGCATCAATGGGGAATCCATTGCGCTTGGTACACGGAATTTTCCTCCATTTCCTGGTCTACTTTTCAGGCCGTCATTGAAGCGCATCGAGTCGACAGTCAATGCAATCAACTACTCGATTTCAAAAATCAGCCAACATGGAAGCACAGTGCTCATACTTCCTGGTCGTTTATTCTGGCTAGACCTCACGATCTACATGGATATTCAATGCAACCCAGGACCAGAAAGGTTGGAAAACTCTCAAATAAACCATCTGCAGCCATCGGATAACAGCTCCCGAAATTTGAATAATCGTGCTTCAAACGCCATTAAGTATTCAAGATCTGAGCTACTACAACTGCGGTTACGGCAATTTAAAATCCCGGACGAAACTTTCCATTTGCGGAAAAGAAATGGAATATTAAGAACACGAGGAGTTCGCTATGGTCAGGCTTTCCGAAACCGTAAACATAATATTGCAATCTCTCATGTTCAGCGGAGACCTGACAACACAACGGCCTGGCGAGAGAGGAGTAAATTTGCAGAACCTGTGCTCAATAAAGCGCGTTAAAGAAAACAAACAACCTTCCAAAGCGCCCGGTGGGCTTGAAATCCTTCATTTGAATATTAGAGCGCTAAAGAATCGCGCTCACTTGCTAGAACTACGACAACTTGCATCTGAAAGGAAAAGCGACATTATTACTATCTCTGAAACATGGCTCAATACCACCGTCACTTCAGAAGAGATACAAATCGTATAACCCTCGATTTAGATCGACTTCACAAAGGAGGCGGCGGAGTATGTGCCTATGTCCGCAAAGATCTCAAATCATCTGTACTGAAGGAGTTGTCATCGATATCCGAGCGAAATTTCCATCAGCTTTGGTTAAATGTCCAGTGCAAGAAACTAAAATCAACAATAATTTGCGTGACATATCGCCTCGATGACTCTCCTCTGTGTTCCTTCGAAGAAGTACTTAAGCCCAGCTGCTTGCTGCTGCTTGACAAACCGATCACAATCTTAGGCGACCTAAACTGCGATGGCCTCAAGAAAACAGGCACTGAATACAAAGCATTGGAGAAATTCTGTACGGATATGAACTTGAAACAACTCATTACAAAACCAACCAGGATAACAGTGACCACTCAATCCTTGCTCGACGTTATCCTAGTCTCCTCCAACAATTCAGTGCTTGTTAGCGGCGTAATACATCGACCAATTAGTGACCATTCAATTGTTTTCGTCAAGCTTAAGGTTAAGAAACCCAAGATTACCCCTCAGTACATTACCACTCGAAGTTACAAGAAGTATAATGCGGATCTCTTTGTCACGGATCTAGCTAAGGAAGCGGATTCCCTGCTCACTATCTTCGATCAAACCGATGTAGAATCTGAGCTCAATATTTTAAATGACACTTTGCAGTCTGTCCTGAGCTTGCACGGTCCCGTGAAACAAATTAAACTTCGGAGTAGACCGTGCCCCTTTGTGAGCCAGGAAATCAAGGATCTTATGAGATCACGAGATCTCCTCCTGAAGCAATTCATACAGTCTCGCCAAGACACCGAGTGGATAAATTTCAAACATTCCCGTGACTTGGTCAAGAGACAGCTACAAGAAGCTGAAAGAGATCACACCTTTGAAGAGGTCACAGCTAATTAAAACAACTCTGGCTCACTCTGGAAAATTATTAATCGCGCCATCCCCTCCAAAGATAAGCAGAGACCAGCCTTTACAAAGAATGTGGCAGTCTTAACCAACGAATTCAATCAGTTTTTTGCTAAAGTCGGCTTAAATGCCGCTGACGCAGGACAGCGCTTGAGGGAAAACATCATAGTCCGAGATTTTTCATCCGAAAATGGCATAGATACTACCTCTATGGAATTATTCAATTTACGGACAGTTTCACTTGAAGAGGTTCGCCGAATTGTAACATCTCTCCCAATGAATAAATCTCTGGGACCTGACAAGATCAGCGCTTGTGTACTAAAAGACTGTCTCCATGTGATATTGGGCCCTCTTACTGACATCATCAATTGTTCTATCCTTACTAGCACATTTCCAGACAACTGGAAAGAGGCTGAGGTGATTCCGATTCTTAAAGACGGTGACCATGAAAAAGTTGCCAACAAAAGACCGTTATCTCTGCTAGCCGTAGCCTCAAAGCTATTCATGTCATTTCCTCTCGTTGAGCTTGATGCTGCCATTGAAAAGCTCGAACAAGATCTTCACATTGTAGCTCAATGGTGCTGTGAGAACCATCTACTTATCAATCCCGATAAAACTAAACTCCTTTTCCTCGGTACCAGACAGATGCTAAGCAGTTTACCAGAAGACCCTGAAGTGGTATTCTTGGGTAAAACACTGAAGCCAACAGACTCTGCCAAGGACTTGGGAGTCTTTCTTGACCCCCATCTGACCTACGATCACCATATTTCATGTGTGATTTCATCTCGTTTCGCAAAGCTTTGCCAAATAAATAGAGTCAAGAGGAGCTTCGACCAGGAAACACTAGAGTTGTTAATAACGTCATAAGTCTTTAGTAAGATGCTTTACTGCTCATCTGTATGGTCAAATACCACACTCCAGAATATAAACAGATTACAATCTATTCAGAATTTTGCCAGCAAGATCGTAACAAACTCTAGGAAGTTTGACCACGTAACACCTTTGCTTCGTAAGCTAAATTGGCTTCCTGTTAAAGGACAATTATTCTATAGAGACTCCGTTCTGACCTTTAAATGTCAGAACGATCTTGCGCCTCAATACTTAACGAGCAAGTTTACCAAACGCTCAAATATACATACTCGTAACACTCTTACGCGGAACTCTTTGCTGATTCCGCTTTACAGAACGGCTATAGGCCAGCGCACATTTTCCTACAGAGGGGCCAACATATGGAATAACTTGCATAATGAACTTAGGCAAAGTGCCTCATTAGCATCCGTCAAGCGCGCCCTGAAAGGCACACTATTGAGGCAGACATTTCCTTCATAAGCTCTAGAACTTAATTTAGTAGAATACCATCATAAACTGTGATTTCGAGTTTTATTGTCATTTTTGCTTTTATAAATTGCAAAGAGTTTGTAAATAGTTCCTGAAAAACCTCACGAGGATGTTACTATTAAAGTTATTATTATTATTAACACTCCGGCCACCTCTAAACTTAAAGAATTAAGCGCAATGAGAATATCGCGTCGCATTGAAAGCAATGCGTTCCTCGCGCATTTGCCACAATCCCTGGCACCTTTCATCACATTGAAATCATAGGGTGCATTTCAGTCCCTTTGCGTTTTGCAAGGTAATAAAGACGCGGGCTCTATCGTGTTTATATTCATTCACAGAATGGTAACCTTTTTTCCTATTCAGTCGATCGCTCCAATCGCTCCGACGAAGGGTTACTGACACTCGAAACGTCAGCCTTTTAAACTCTTTAGGGTGGCCAATTTACGTTTTCAACTCAGTTGATAACACTAAATTACCCTGCCTTTCAGCTTACTTGCACAATCAACAGTAACAAAAATTATTACTACTTTGATTTTGTCCTTCAGTAGGTCGAAGTTTACAGTTATGGTGTTGTATTGTACAAGATGTGCACCAGGGAATTCCCAAATCCCGAGCGTGGCCACAATCAAATCAGGCTGGTAACCAACACTTCCCTGAAAAAGCTGATAAACAGATGTACGATGACAGCTCCGGATCAAAGCCCAGTTATGAGTGACATTTTCAGTGAGTTGGAGAGATTAAGGGAGAATTCAGGTGTCATCTCCATGGTGAGAAATTTTCTCAGAAGATAAAGGAGTACGAATTTGCCCGGATGGTTTTCAACACCGTGAGTCTAGAAAGGATATAAATGAGTCCAGAGTGAGTCGTCTTCCTGTTCCAACAATGTATCATTTTTTGAAATAAGTGCAAGTTGTGCAATAGACGATATTAGCAGAGGTGCCCGTACAGTGATCAGTAATCTCAATAGATCTCTTTTTTCCTGACATTTTCTAGGACAAGGTTTGCGACGTGAGAGATTCTAGGATGGTCTTTGGTTTGTAATGAACCTCTGACCTTTTTTCCTGACATTTTCATAGGACAAGGTTTGCGACGTGAGAGATTCTAGGATGGTCTTTGGTTTGTAATGAACCTCTGACCAAAAATTTGCCTATTTTTTTTTTCGCGTTTGAATGAAACTCGCGTAGATTACGAAAATATAGTACTAGTCTCTGAATCAGTTTGAAGTAACTTCAAGTTTTTAAGAATAATAGACATGACTGCGTGGTTGTGAGGGTGAAATGTGAGAGGGAATGGAATGCGATTTTTCTTTTGTGCCCTTCTTAGTGCTGACTGTCGATCAATTTGTTGGGCGCGGTGGTAGCCCGCTTGAACGACAGAAAGAGGATAGCCAAATTTATCGAAAAACTGGCACATTGCCTCTACATAAACGAAGAAGTCTGAGAAATTGCGAAAAACGAGTGGAATTCTCGACTAGCGATGGATGCGAAGATGAATGCAACAAATAACTATGCAAATCTGTAGGTTTGTAGTAAACACTAGTGCATAGACCGTTTCCCTCAATTGAAATTTTTAACGTCTAGTAAATCCAAAAAAGTGACGGAAATTTCCCGGGTATTATTTAAAGCCGGGTGAAAGGAATTTACAGCGGTTATAAATTAAGTTAAAAAAAATCGTTCGCTGACCCGCAATAGCTACTAAAACGTAGGTGTAATCTTATGGTAACTCCCGGAAGTGATTTTTCGTGATTAAGCCATTTCGACTAAACATACTGGGTGATCTGGGGACGAGATAGGTACTAGGAGACCAGTTTTTAAACAGCGCCAGGGAAGACTCCGGAAAATTGCGTTGTCAATTATTTTTAGCGTGGACCGAGTCGGGGTATGATAGTTTAGGCTTTACTTCCCAAACTGCATATTTGTCCTTCCTCTCACTTCGTTTGATTAAATTGGACCGAAAAATCATAACTATAGACACAACTGTAACAATAAGTTATGACAAAACGCTAAGACACTATGGTTTCGTATTTCCTGGTTGATTAGGTTCATTTAAAGACTTTCAGTATGTTCAGTTAGCTATATTATAGACCCTTCAAGTCAATCGTTAACAATTTATTTCCAAATCCATACGACAAAGAACATTGTCAACTTCATGGAATAATCAGTCAAGCATTACCAAAAGCGATGACTCAAGATCAGTAGTGGGAAAAGGGGAGTAATGTTGAGTTCTCTTAACTGGTTATCGGCCACTTGAATTGTTCAATGTAATTTTGTTTTTGTTTTCCCCTAAGCGGATATTTCTTCGGGATGACTGTTGTAATGTAGCCTTAATTAGGAAGTTTTTCCGTTCCCTGTTCTTTCCCCCTCCAAAACAGCCCACCCTCAGAGGTTTTAAAGCATATCACTGGACAGAGCATCACATTAGCTGCCCTGAAGTCTACAGCAGTAAGTGCTTGCGACAGCCTCTTGTAGGGTTGGAACACACTCGAACTAATAAAATCTCTTGCAACCCTCGTATTTAATAATAAAAAAGTTTAATCTGCTGTAACGAGGAAATGAATGCTATAATTCATTCTTTTACTTACTTTTCTCTGCTGGTCGGATAAAAGTTAGCAACAAATTCTCGAGGATGATGCCTGTATTAGGGCTACTGTGCTGATGGTGGAAGTCTTCTGTGATTGTACTGTTTGTTCTGTCTAGACACTTTTACACATGAACTGTGTACATGTCACAACTCTCTTTGTGTTTAAATAACAGAGCAGAAAAAATTGTGTTTATAATAGTCATATTTACAATTATTTCTGTTATCCTTTTTCAAATCGCCAGAATAAATATAGTTAACTATAAAGAATTTGATTGGAGGTATGTTTTTTTTTAAAGTGGGGCAAATTGCAGCTAAAAAGCCTTGACAATCCACGCCCATTTTCTTGGTTTCTTAATTTTTATTTAAATTTTGTAGTATTTATATTACATTATCTATATCACAGGGAATACCTTTTCTTTGTTTCCTTTCCTCTTTTTATGGAAGAAATCAAAATCACCACGAAAAACGCCAACGTTTTCGTGGTAAAGGGTAAATCGAAATTCCGATTTGCCCTAGATTGCAGTAGTCCACCTAATATCGAATTCAATACCATCTGGCAAGACTATCAACGAGCTACAGAAAAGACGCATATATAAGTTGGAATGACTCTGGGAACATGAGGAAGTTTTTTGGGGAAACTGGATTGAAATTTCAAATGTGGCAGGTCATTTTAAATTCCGCGGGGAAGTTATGTTGTGAAACCTGACTATAACCCATGAGATATAAAATCAGGGCAAATATTTACATATTCAAATTTATTGAAAATTCTGTTACGGTTAAAGCCTACATGTAAGAACGTCAGATTTTAAGAACAGACTGTGCACACAGTTTTTCTCCTGTTGAGAAAACAGGCAGAACAGAGTTTTAAAACGGTTCTTAATCACAGCCTACTTGTGTTCATTGCCATCTTATCCATGCAATTAGCTGTAATCGAACTAAATATTTCATAGTGATAGGTTTAATGCTGTCATTAAAAACAAACTTTTTTGTAGCTTATTTGTCCTACTTGTTTCTGAATTGACTTATTTGTTGCACCTTACCGCATTATTTTTTTTCTTATGGCTTTGTTTTATATAAGAGCAGATCTATGTAAAGTAAAATATCAAAGTAACATCACTCGTTGAGTAACCTGCATCAAGATGCCACAGCAACAAAACGCCGTAAAAATTGTAGGATCTGCTTGAATGACTTTTTCAATATCGAGAATAACTCAGCTTTAATTGCTGGAGCTATCCATCATTATTAATATATTCAAGATGCCATTAAATTAGCAAAACATTTATCTCTTATCCCTCAGCAAGTTTTCCTGCAATAAAAAGAAGCCAGGATCTAAACTCTGGTTTGACAGAGTGTTTGCAGTGTTTCAAGGAGTTGAAAAATAAAAAATTAAAAAAGAAATTCATTTCCACATCTTGCACAAATCTCTCTCAGAGTGTGGAATCCCATTTCAGTTTGCTCTTCACAAAAAGCGCACCATTTCAATGTGTGTGTTACTGATGTGTTTAAGTTATAATTCATTAAAAGTATGCGGAATCAGGATTGATTAGCTACGTCTGAAACACTACTGCTATCGTGAGTTAGAATCTCAACCCGAAATCAGTCGATGATAGCATTGGAATGAAACAAATACCTAGTCCTTGCTTGTTGAATATGATTCAACTGTCTTCAGCCCTGACCAGTGAGCGGTACATTCTATATAAAACATAAAATTATTCTTTGCTTATCTGATAGGAATTAAAAATTCAAAAGCTCCTGGACCCAGTTATCTATTGTTGAAAAGTCGATAAAGTTTCTGCAAATTCAAAACTAGAACAATTCCATTCAGGCTGTTTAGAACCATCTTATAGAGGAAAAACGTTTATATAAAGCTGTTCCCACGTTCGTTCCTGCGAAAATCACAACACGCCACACTCCGAATTCATCACGTATCCCAAATCGAAAGACATCTAAAAACCCGTGTCATCTAATGAACTAGAGAACAAGCTTCGACGAATCCACCACGAGCTGCAAACTATCCTACACAGGGTAGAACCACAACATAAATGGTCTAACATCAGCCTCAGAGACAAAGAGACTGTTAAGGACACTAGCCAGAAGGCTCATTTTTATTGAATTAATTATCGATTAGTTCACTAATTTCAGAATGATCTTAGATACGTACATAGTTACAATTTTTATCTGTTTTTTCTGCATTTCTATTGGTTTTTGTAATCGGGCCTTTCGGCGTCACCACGCGCATATAAAAGACAGCAATGGGCTGCTATCCAGCCACCTAAAATTCTTGTAAATTTGTATCGAAACTTTTGTACTTTGTACTGTTTTATTTGCATTGCTCTTTGTCATTTTTAATCTTTTTATCGACGTTTAGGCCCAGTTCTTTACACGCGATTCTTTGATTATACATTCCGCGACATTTCATTACATTGATAGAGCTTCGTTGCATTGTTGTTTCAGTTTACGATCGATAGATTGATTGATTGTGCAATTGATCGTGAATTTTCATCGTTGATTGTGGTTCGTGGTTGATTGCTTTTCACGAATAAAGATTCGTGCAAACAGTCAACTTTGGTTTGTTATCTCGATCTGTAAAATAGTCCCTAACACCTCGTTAATCGCGTTTTGGAGCGACGCCCCTTGGAACTTGAGACTCTAGATTTTTTTGGTCGCCGCAAACGCTAAAGAGACCATCCAACATCTAAAAGAGCATACCCTAGTATACCTTCCCGACGAATTCTGCATCATCGAACGCGACATATACAAACAGACAGCCCTTGGTCACCTCAACGATCCCAACACGTGACGTAAAATAAGCCGCATGTCAGCCAAAACCATACAAAATAAAGTAAATACAGTGTGGAAAAACATCTGCCGGAAAAATAAGTTCCCCCCGCATGTGGGGAGACGCCCTATCCACCAAGAGAGACGAACCAGAATGTAAACGCACCAACTGCCCCGTCCGCACGCACAAAGTTTTGCTCTCGCAGAAACACCATCTACAAGATCAAATGCGACAGATGACAGCAATTCTACGTCGGCAGCACCAAGCGACTTACACACGACCGCGTAAAAGTACATTTAAACAACAAAAAATCATCCGTGTTCAAGCACTTACTCGCATGCCAAGGGAACACCAAAAAACGCGAAAATAAAACTTGACATTATCGACAACCACAATGACTCAGTAAACCTTCGCCTCCTCGAAACAATAAAGATTAGAAAACCTAAGCCCGAAATGAACTCTAAGGAAGAGTGTGCCAAACTCAAAGACCTTTTATTCCGACTCTATTATTTATCCTGACTGTATTTGTTTTCTGCAGAGACCTTTTCTTTTTAATACTTCTACCGCATTTACATACCTGCTATTGTCCATTTACCGAACCCCTATTATCTAACCTAACACCTCACCCGATATACTCTCCACTTCAAAGATTCCATCTACATTCCCTGATGATGCCGTAGAGCGGAGAAAGCTCGGAAAACTGAATTATCGTAGCATACCTGGCCTCACTTGATTTACATGTCTGTCTTTATTGGTTTTCTTTCTTCAACTTTCAATTGGAATGGCCGCTCTTATTAATAAATTATTTGGCTGTAGACATCGACACAATAAACTCTTCAGCGCTTTCGGGTTTGTATGAAACGTTGAACTTCCATCATGTAAGTCCGTTATGTTGAAGGTCAAGCCTGTTTACGTCTTTAGAGATTTTATGTCAACAATAACTTCGTCAATTTCACTGTACGTTGGTCTGACGAAATAGGTCTTAAAATCTTACTTCATCCCCGCGTTCGTTATAAAAGTTAAGTTTCCGAGCGTAATTCTGTACATCGCTGGATATGAAGCTTCTAATTTCTTTAACATGGTGACCGCTAAGCGCTTTCAATTTTTTGTGGGCCATAGAGTAGTCTTCACACAGGAAGTAATTGCAATGCGAGCAATAAAGATCAACCGACTTTCTTTCATCGCAGCTTCCGCAGTGTGGCAAGCCTCCTTGCCCATTTCCGCTATAGGCCTCAACAATTTCCACCATCTGCTTGTAAACAGGTCGGATGAGGGACTGTTGATATTTTTGTTAGGACATTCGGTAATTTGACGACATGTCGGACAACTCAATTTTCCTTTAGCCTGTAGATGGAGGCAATCTTCCAGACATAATTAGCAAAAAGTGTGAAGATATTTCAGTATTTTCGGCTCCTTAGTTTCACTAAACTGTTCTTGGCAAATACAGCATTCTAACTCTTTTTTGACATCGTCGAAAAAGCTTGTGCTATCAGCCGCCATGATTGCTCAAAAATATCGAAAACAGGTCCGGATTACTGGATGAGTTTTCTTAGACACACGCCTCGTCGACTAAAGAGACAATGCTATCCTGGGACGGGCATCGACGAAGAGTTGATATCATAAAATACAGGCATTTTTAACGACAAATTTATCATTATCCATTTGTAGAAAGTAAAAAACATCATCACAAAAGAGGTACAATTAATTATTTTAATCTTTGACTGTTTTAACATAGAGAATGCTGCATTGAATACCCGGAAATCGTGTGGAGTTCAGTTTCCTTTTCCCAGGAAACGACAGACAAAGCGTCAAAAGTTGCCAACCCAGGAAAGCAAAATGACAGTCTTGTGCCTTTTTTTGTAAGTAGATGAAGCTATGAGCGTACGTACAACCTCGCTACTTGCTTGTTTAACTGAAAAATGATTAAATAGACAGGAGTAAATAAAAAATGGTAACAAAATTTCCGTAAACGTAAAAGCAAAAGATTAAGGGATGAAACACAGAATTTATGCAGTGTTTTCTTTTATTTGTTTTTTCACATTACAATCAGTTATTTGTTGGGAAATGGATAGAGTCTTCAAAAGTGTAATTTCCGACCATATTTCGGCATGAAATTAAGATGATATTTCCCCCTTCAACACCAATCGAAAAAAAAAATAGTTATAATTCAAATGAAATTATTTCAATTTGTGTTGCGGATCAAATTCAAGAGAGAAAATGATCCACGAAGCTCAGATGCAATTTTAAGCTGTTGCGAAAAGAAGCATGTGCCCCCCTGATATTGGTTTGCGCTACTACCAATTGAACCACTCAGTCCAAACTGAAATTTTTGCACTAGAATCATGATCAGATTACTAAACAGGAATGGGAAACACATTAAAGTTTTCCTTGTTCTCAACGTGTGGCTTCGTAGCTTAGTTGGTTGTTGCATTCAGCCATTATCTACTAGGCTCGGGTACCAATCCTGTCAAAGCCTCGCATTTTTCAGGCTTCTTTTCTGCTATATCTTAAATTGCAGTTCACTTGCGAGGATCTTTTCTGCATTTCAAGAAAAAACCCTCCCACCTCTCTTTTTATAATGGTGGACAGGAACCTTAATGTTTTAACACCAGGTCAACTTTATCTCATTCGGAATTATTCGGTAGTACTTTCAGAAGTGCGCACGGAGTTCATTTTCTACACCCAGCTACCTTTCATCATCTATTTTGCTCTTGTTTTAAGGCGATAGTAACAAGGAGTATGTTTCGATTCCACAACGGTCCAATTCAAGGAATCTTTAAACCCACAAATTCACCTCTCCCCCCCAAAAGAACCTGACTACGCTTGAAGGGCAAACTTTACAATAGTAAACATACAACGGTATCAAAATAAATGTTCTCTCTTGTGAAGCGAGATGGAAAGCGAAGTAAGGGGAAAACAAAGATCACCGATGAACTTCAAACCACAGCGCTCAAACGAGCGTCACAAAAGAGTTAGCTGGGAAGAAAATTGAACGCAAGTGAAAACAAATTACAGCGAGCTATTGTAAATAGCAAACACACATGTAGCATCAACAATATCAACAATACAGATGTGTAGTTTTCCGCTTAAAGTTTTATTTGGAAGCTATGAAATGCACAAAGGTTCGTACTGAACTTTCCTGGACAACAATCAGTTTAGAGAATGGGTTTAGAGAAAGGCTCCCGGTTCAGCCCTCGGCGGGAAATTTTAATCTGGTAAAGTTATTTATAGAAAGTATTTCGAACGCTGTTCTTGGACATTCAACTTAAGGCTGATTCAAATCTTATATTCTGAGTTTTCTTTGGTGAACACGAATTCAAGACACTAATCGATATCCGAAAACGAAGAATTCAACGTGCAGACGCTCCAGGAAACGTGAGTTTATGTCAAACTAAATATACTTTAGGCAAGGCGACATATCGCAGACAACGTTCAGATTTTCTCTAACTGTCTCTTTATTTTCTCTTGTTAGAATTAATTGATGATATCACCAGGGCGTTTTTGCATGATATTTGCATAATAACGCAGCAACAGCCCAAAGCCACGACGCAAGATCACTGGACATAAATGTAAAGGGTTTAAACTACATGAACCAAAAAACCAAAAAAACAAAAAAAGCAAAAAACCGAATTGACTTAACTGCGGACCTGCAAAGGCCTTGCATCATGAAATCAAAATATTCACAGAAAAGCCAGTGCAAGCTAAAATGTTTCCTGGCCATAAATGTGACATTTGTTTAAGCCTCAAACCTATAAAAGCCTTTTCAATGAGGCTGCAGTTTGAAAGAATTTCTATGTAAACTTCCTTAAAAGCATAAATCCTTGAGCAAGTGGAAATAAAATGCAGATTAAAACGGTTAACCAGGGCTCCAAGAAAAACCATTTCAGTCTCTTCGGATATTCGCGACTCAAAATTCTTAAAATGGTCGCCAGATGTAAAATTTTGTTAGGCAAAAAGGAGGGAAAATTTTGTGCAATATTAAATAGCTTACTATACCTCTGATCATACATACCGCTTGTCATTGGAGTAAGCAGTGTGGCTGGCATTCGCAACGTTTGGAGATCCACGCGACATCATATGGCTAAATACTCTTACAAAAATTGAGAAAAGAGCTAAACATTTGTGGAAGAAAAAGACGCAATATGAATGATATTTTATGAAAATTTTTATCCCACTTTAACTTCAGATCACAGAAAATACTATATATATATATTATAAAATCGTTAAAACTTGCGATATGACCGCCAAATGTATGTTGCATGTTACATGTTGTTGAAGTCTTGAAAAAAAAAACCTGGGAACCAGTCAATATTTATCATGAGGGGGGGGGGGGAGAGGGAAGAGGATTTGAGGGGGGGTCAAAGAGTTTTTAGGAGGAACAGAAGGAGGATCAAACGTCACCAACAAAGTATAAAGTTGGGGACTATTGAAAATTGACTGCAAGTGAACCGCCATTGAGGAGGGATTTTATCGTCACACAAACAAAATCCTCCAGCCCCCAAGGGATAAATAATACTGGTCCCCTCCGTAAAATGTCCTTGTTTAGAGCAGGACTCAGGAACAATTTCAATTCTAAAGAAAGCGGTGATAATTAACTTCTGAGTTATACTTGTAAGTCGGCGTCGTCAACAATTCCTATCTTGGCAAGCTGCTCCTTTAGTTGGTCAAGGTAGGTGGAATCAGGATACCCATGACTGTAGAGGAAGTAAAGGAGTCATTAGGGTTAAAAACATCACGCCTCTTTGAAAAACTGTAAGCTCTTGTTAAAAAATAAATAAATAAATAAATATATATATATATATACCGTAATTATTCGGTTATAAGGCGCACCGTTTTTTTCAAGAAATTCCTAATTTCTACTAAAAATTACCGCCAAAGTTTGGGTGCGTCTTATAGGCGAATATTTTCCGAAACAATTTTTTTTATCACAGTTACTGGTACGATTTCAAGCAAATAAAAGGACACACAGTGTTGAGCATTGACTTTTATTAATATGGCGGTTCTTAAAAGACAAGCGAAGTCAAGTTTGTATAGATATGATACGTGCTCGAGAGCACGTGCTTAGTAATCTGATACGTCACAAAACGAAACGAAAATAAACAAGCGAAGAGATAAATACCTTCTTCAACCATTCAGCCTTTTTGTGCACTGCGATCTGCATTCTCGGCGGTACGTTAATTCTTGTTTAATCAAGGCTTTTGTTTGTGCGTGTGGTCGCGTGTGCGACAATTCTGCTTTTGTTAATTAACGGTAAACTAAAATCAATACGCGACGGTGCGCCTTATAACCAAGTATTTCAGCGATTTTCTCAGTTTGAAAACATGCAATAATGAAGTTGCCGAATTGGGGGTGCGTCTTATAGCCGAGTGCGCCTTATAACCGAATAACTACAGTATATCTTCATCTGTTTACTTTTCCTTGGCAGATGACAACTTTCCATCAATAATTCGAAACCAAAATTTTTGATGTCACGTGTCATGAGCGGCCAAAATAAGGTCGCTACATAGCGCACAATTAAGCGTTGCGTTTACAATACCTATCCGATAAAAACGACTCTTAAATTAATTGAGAGTTAGCATTGATATAAACTCTGCTGTACATATGGTTAGACGCAGTTTTAGATGTCTTTTCTCTTCTTAGCTTTTCTTTTTTTGGACTGAACTTAAAAGGCAACTTGTGCTTACTTTGCTGGTCCTCCTGATCGATTGATTTTATGTGCGATGTCTTTACACACGATCTGATTCTCCTCGCCCGTAGCCTGGTATTTACCAATTGTAAACAGAAGTTGAGCGTCAAACGCTCTTTTCAGTAACTGGCAAACTTTTTGTCCTTCAGAGTTGTTCGGAAGGTATGCCGTGAAATATCTTTCACGGTAAGGTTGTCCTTGTGCAGGATGTTGCCATCCTGTGAAGTGAGAAACAAATTAAAACAAGATATTCAAAGAATATCAGAGCGAATTACATGGTGCAAATTTCCATAAATATTGTAAATTGATAACATTGGGGTACACTGAATAAAAAGTCTGAAAAAGGGAACACCCGACAAAACCTGAGTATGATCATCCTTTTCCATATAATGCGTGCCAGGAAGGCAACCTAAATACAATTCATTCATCTTAAGTACATGGCGCTCTGTTTGATAGGTCCTTACGTCAGTTGCAGAAACGTTATTCTTCCACCCTAAAAACAACTGAATAAGATTTATTTATTTCATACCCACCTTGAATTCCAGAGGGAAAGTTATAGGTAACGGCAATGGTATAACAATCATTATACCCACGAAGAGACTGTTTCTCTGTCCTCCAACTCATGGTTCCTATTGGTTGGGACCTCTCACAGACACACCACTCATTTTTGCACACAAAAACGTCATTCGAAGTGTGATGAACACAAGACTGGCAGAAAGTGTGTCCACATTTCAGAGGTTCAACAAGTTCTTGGCATGAGTTGTGACATACTGAACAAAGTGGCTCGACAGATTGGTCACCCCCTGTAGTTGCTTGACTTCCTTGCGACTGGTCTGGAATTTAAAGGGAACTTTTAGTCCAGAGACATAACTTTACCGAAGACAAGCAGATAAGTGTTTTCTTTTAAAAAATGACGAAGAATTAATGGGAAGACCTTAAACTATGGGATGAGAACTACTGATACGTAAGTTCGAGGGTATGTTTGACTTGCTACTTATAAAGGAAATTAAAATGATCAACAAACATACAACCGATTTTATTTGTATAACGGCAGCCACAATTTGACATATGATACTGATTCAAATGACGATAAAAAAAATCATCATTACATATTCTACCTTCGTCCCTCTCTGGTGGAGACGCCTCACGTGAGGATACCCCTGGCTCATTCTCTTTTCTTGTGTTCTGTCCAGGTCCTTGAGTTGTACCCGCGGCTGATGATGGCACACCAATCGGTGCATTCACTTTGCCTGATGCTGATGCATTTGTAGGATCTGATGTGATTTGAAGCGGTATTTGTATTTCCTTTTCTGTCTCACGTAAAGATACCCCTGGCTCCTTCTCTTTTCTTGTATTCTGTCCAGGTCCTTGAGTTGCACCCGCGCCTGATGATGGTACATCAATTGGTGCATTCACTTTGCCCGATGCTGATGCATTTTTAGGATCTGGTGTGATTTCAAGTGGTATTTGTATATCCCTTTCTGACTGATCTGGAATTTTAAGGAAATTTTTAGTCCAGAGACATAACTTTACCGACAACAAGCAAATAATTGTTTTCTTTTAACAAATGGTGATGAATTAACGGGAAGACCTTAAACTGTGGAATGAGAACAACTGATACGTAGGTTCGAGGGTATGGTTGACTTACTACTTATCAAGGATATTAAAATGATCAACGAACATACAACCGATTTTACTTGTATAACGGCAGCCACAACTCAACATATGATACTGATTCAAATAACGATAAAAAAAAATCATCATTACATATTCTACCTTCGTCCCTCTCTGGTGGAGACGCCTCACGTGAAGATACCCCTGGCTCATTCTCTTTTCTTGTGTTCTGTCCAGGTCCTTGAGTTGTACCCGCGGCTGATGATGGCACACCAATTGGTGCTTTCACTTTGCCTGATGTTGATGCATTTGTAGGATCTGATGTGATTTGAAGCGGTATTTGTATTTCCCTTTTTGTCTCATGTAAAGATATCCCTGGCTCCTTCTCTTTTCTTGTGTTTTGTCCAGGTCCTTGAGTTGTACCCGCGGCTGATGATGGCACACCAATCGGTGCATTCACTTTGCCTGATGCTGATGCATTTGTTGGATCTGATGTGATTTGAAGCGGTATTTGTATTTCCCTTTCTGTCTCACGTAAAGATACCCCTGGCTCCTTCTCTTTTCTTGTATTCTGTCCAGGTCCTTGAGTTGCACCCGCGCCTGATGATGGCACATCAATTGGTGCATTCACTTTGACTGATGTTGATGTATTTGTAGGATGTGATGTGATTTCAAGAGGTATTTGTATATCCCTTTCTGACTGATCTGGAATTTTGAGGGAATTTTTAGTCCAGAGACATAACTGTACCAACGACAGGCAAATAATTGTTTTCTTTTAAAAAATAGCGAAGAATTGCCGGGAAGACCTTAAAATATGGGATAAGAACAAATGATACGTAAGTTCGAGGGTATGGTTGACTTACTAATTATAGAGTACATAAAAACGAT
The DNA here is from genome assembly GCF_964200805.1 of Pocillopora damicornis. NCBI lineage: Eukaryota > Metazoa > Cnidaria > Anthozoa > Scleractinia > Pocilloporidae > Pocillopora > Pocillopora damicornis. Next base: position 1,168,626 of record NC_142672.1, read on the forward strand.
CAACGAACATACAAACGATTTTACTTGTATAAAGGCAGCCACAACTCAACATATGATACTGATTCAAATAACGATAAAAAAAAATCATCATTACATATTCTACCTTCGTCCCTCTCTGGTGGAGACGCCTCACGTGAAGATACCCCTGGCTCATTCTCTTTTCTTGTGTTCTGTCCAGGTCCTTGAGTTCTACCCGCGGCTGATGATGGCACACCAATTGGTGTTTTCACTTTGCCTGATGTTGATGCATTTGTAGGATCTGATGTGATTTGAAGCGGTATTTGTATTTCCTTTTCTGTCTCACGTAAAGATACCCCTGGCTCCTTCTCTTTTCTTGTATTTTGTCCAGGTCCTTGAGTTGTACCCGCGGCTGATGATGGCACACCAATCGGTGCATTCACTTTGCCTGATGCTGATGCATTTGTTGGATCTGATGTGATTTGAAGCGGTATTTGTATTTCCCTTTCTGTCTCACGTAAAGATACCCCTGGCTCCTTCTCTTTTCTTGTATTCTGTCCAGGTCCTTGAGTTGCACCCGCGCCTGATGATGGCACATCAATTGGTGCATTCACTTTGACTGATGCTGATGCATTTGTAGGATATGATGTGATTTCAAGAGGTATTTGTATATCCCTTTCTGACTGATCTGGAATTTTGAGGGAATTTTTAGTCCAGAGACATAACTGTACCGACGACAGGCAAATAATTGTTTTCTTTTAAAAAATAGCGAAGAAATAACGGGAAGACCTTAAAGTATGGGATAAGAACAACTGATACGTAAGTTCGAGGGTATGGTTGACTTACTAATTATAGAGTACATAGAAACGATCAACGAACATACAAACGATTTTACTTGTATAACGGCAGTCACAACTCAACATATAATACTGATTCAAGTGACGATCATAAAATTATCATTATATATTCTACCTTCGTCCCTCTCTGGTGGAGACACCTCACGTAAAGATACCCCTGGCTCATTCTCTTTTCTTGTGTTCTGTCCAGGTCCTTGAGTTGTACCTGCGGCTGATGATGGCACATCATTTGGTGCATTCCCTTTGCCTGATGCTGATGCATTGGTAGGATCTGGTGTGATTTCAAGCGACATTTGTATTTCCCTTTCTGTCTCCTCTGTCTTTGGGGCACTCGAATTTGAATGCACAGGACCACTAGCTGAAGGCTCACTAAGATCATTGTAGGGATACACAAGTTCATTGCCTTCCTCGGACTTGTCTGGGGGTTTATCTTCTTCTTCGTTTGTGAATTGCTCGTTATTTTCTATCCCCATGAGTTTCTTTGCAATATTTAGACCATCTTCTGTCGCAGAGAGAACAGGAGGATGCTTGATTGCCCTTGTTGGTTTATGGCTCATCACTCTCCCAACGGTGGCACCTTTTGTGACACCTTCTCCTTTCCTAGAGAAGCTAGGAGCAAGGACTCCTCTACCAGGCACCGATTTTACAGAACTCCTTGCTGTTTTCTCATATCGTTCGTTAGTATCACGACCCTCGTCCTTGTGCCTAGTGACATTCATACCGCTTCCGACATTTTGGGCTTCAACACTCTCTGCCAAAGGCCACTTGGCTGCTTTTAAGTTGCTTTCCTCAAAAGTTTGCCGGTGCTGCTCTTCAACCCGTTGATGGGAGTCATCTCCGTGCTGTCTTCCTATTGATCCAGTAAAATTATCCCGTGTACTCTTACGTTTTACATTAGGTAACTCGTCATCAATCCCTGGGTCACCTCTTCCTCGGTTAGTGGAAAATGGGCTCTCTCCTTCCTCACTCGATGGACCTCTCTGAGTTGCCATTTGATTTTGCGACTTTTGTTCCGAGTAGTAACGGTTAATGAATTCTCTACGGAAGACCTCAGTAGTTTCTGTATCGATGATAACGACACGTATGTCACGGAGAGTGCTACATTCTGCATCTATACTTGTGCTAAACTCGTCAATCGCTCGAAAGATTGTCCCAGCACAGACTTCTTTTGGCATACCACAATTGCCTGAGCTGATGGCTGGAAGGGCTATAGAGGAAAGCTGAAGTTGCACAGCAAGTCGGAGACAGTTTATGCATGCCTTTCGAAGAACTATCACAGCGACGCTCTTATCTGCATAGGCTGACCAGTCTGGCCCAACTGTATGGATTATATAATGACTAGCCATTTGCCCACCTCGGGTGTAAACAGCTTCACCAGGTTGTAGCGGAACATTACGATGAGACATAACATACTGAGAATCATGTATTATTTGACTCCCTCCTTTTTTCACAATTGCCCCACCTACACCTTGAGAATGTTGAAGCCATGCGTTAGCTGGGTTGACAATGGCATGGACTTGCTCATCAGTTATGTCTCCCTGGTATAAAGATAATCTAACGTTATTTGTCAAAGTCTGCTGAAGGATCCTAGGTAATGGCTGTTCATGATGGTGAGGCGAATGACGTATGTTACTTTGACCATGCCTTGGATTGTCGCCCCTGATTTTTGACAGTCCAAGCATTTTTTTAAGAGCCTTTACTGAGCTCTTCAGATGAATTTCCTCGCTGTAAACGATTAACCGACCTTCTACTTTCTCAATGACGACGGGATGCTTGCTTTCCACGAATGCAATCACCTCCTTGATTTTTTCATTATCGTGGATGTCTTTTATATCAACCACTTGTCGCTTCATGGACTGATGAATGGTTTGGTACAAATCAATGAAAGCATTGCATCCTTCTTGATAGTGTGTTCCTTCGGTTAGAGGTGTAGGTTTGATCTTAACTCGAGCTTCATTTTCAGCCCAAACTATCTTCAAGTGGCTTTCCCTTTCTATTTGTTCAAGTTTTTGCTTGTGTACCCTTTTGAATAATTTCATGAACTTTGGTTCAACTTCAAAGGTGCACTCTTCAACAATCTTCTGGGAGTCTTTCTTGGCCTGTTCAAAATTTTCTGCAGAATTTTGTCGAGCCTTCACGGTACCTTTTCCTTGCACCATTCTTTCTTCCTTAAACAGTAGGTATGGGCGCCGAAGAAAAAATTCTTGCAAATATCTATGAGCAAATTCTAGTTGATTAATCGATCCCAAGAGAACGAATCCATTATGACCCTTGGATTGCCATGATACGTCAACCTTTTCCTTCATCATTTCGAGCAGGTTTTCTGACTTCCGAGGTGACATCGTGTCGAAACTCACAAAAGCGGCAACGCGCGAGAAAACCTGTCAATGTCGGAAATATGGGAAGTAAGTTTCAGAAGAAGCTACAGTGCTGCGTCGGTGGGTGGTATGACAAGATGGATTGATTTTGTCAACTAATCACCGTAAAGAGTTTCTATAGCTGACTTTTCGAGCATTAGCGCTGTCAGAGCGAATGACGAAGGGCTAACGCTCGAAACATCAACTTTAGAAACTCTTTTCAGTGCCCATTTTAAATTGTCAGAAATAGGCTTGTCCAATTGAGATAAACAAAATGACAAAAGCAATAATAAAAAGGTAAAGTGTGTTTACCAAGCACTGCTGATTGCTACGTGGCAGAGCCCTCAGGTGCTCTTGATGCAGCTGTAGTTCAATAATTATTGATGTCTGTACTTAATTACAAGAGATTACTACACTAATATAGGTCAGTTTAGATCCACACAGAGCACTTAAAACTATGGATGAAACGTTAGACTGATCAAGTGATCGCTGTGGTCTTTTTCGGGCATTTTCGTCATTTCAAGTTGAATTCTGCAACTGAACTACGAAAGAACCACAAACGATTCACAAAGCGAAGCAAAAGGGGATAGTAAATATTTAAAGAGAAAAAGAGCGAATAGAAAATGGAAAAACTGAGAGAAAGCTTTCTTCTTCTCATTACCCAGGCTCCTTCGTTGGCTTATCTTGTTCAAGGTAAGTTTTTCCTAAAGACAGTGTAGAGGTCGATAGAAGTTGTAATCAACCTAAAGAATCATTTGCTGTATTCTCTAGTCTGGTGTAACGCTTCAAACGAAATGATCAGAAGGAAGAGGACAAAGGTTCTGGTAGTATAAAATTAGTCTCAGTCAATGGAAATTTACTAGTTAAAAAAATATATCTTATCAATTACCTTCCTAGTTTCTTTACGAACTATCTTTAAATCGTTACCTGGGTATTGTATGGTCTGAGATCCACCTTTTTGCCTCCAAGCACGTGAGGGCGCTTTAATACACTGTCAGCGACTAATAAAGAAGGAAAAGATGCTAATAATGTTTCGTTGTCTTGAATTTAATTTTTAGAACAAAACAGACAACAAAATACCCCAATATACAGGTTCTATCTCCTGCCTGTTTCACTAAGACAAAAAAAAAACAAACAAACAAACAAACAGCGACGACAGTCTTATTTCCTCGTAAGATACGGATACATTGTCACAGTCCTAAAGTTAATCTAAGAAGAGAAACCAATGAAAGAATGGATTTGAAATATTTGTAAAACTATTGCATGCACAACAACCTATTTCAACTTAGTCATAATAATTAGTACTGATCATTCGGCAAGGAAACCACAGAAGGGTGATATCTTCGATGTTTCTTTTTTCTTCTGCACAAGTTATATATGGTTTTTTCAGATAAAAAATCATCTTATTGTAAAACGTAAATGTAAACTCTCTTCTGCTTTATTGTTAAGCTATATCAGGTCTGAACTATTGCCATCGTTAACTGAAGAATGTCTAGCTCAGACAAAGTTTGGTTTGATATTTTGTATAGCAACGCACTTTATCCTGAGTTCATCGATTTTGCACAGTTTTGAATATGAGAGTAGACTTGACGTTTTGCTCGCTTATAACCTTGCTTAGTATGTTAAGCAAGCAAAAACAAAGATTGTAGCTCACGAGCGAGCGACACGTGTTAGCAAGCTATCTCCGTTACATCACAGGTTTAAATACCGAACTTCTCACGAGCCGAACCTATAATAGAGGGTGTGAATGGGGTTAACCGACTAGCGACAAAGGGCGTAAAAAATTACTGACTACCGACGAAACTGGGAAAAAATTACCGACTAGCGACATATAAATTCTAACCGACAACCGACATGGTCAGACGTGGTAGGAATGTTTGTATTCAGAAAGAACAGCATTTTGATGATTTCTAGCTCAGAAAATCCTTCTTCACCCGACGTAACCACATTAATTCCAAATTTAGCCGAATTATAGAATTTCTTGTCTTCAAATTACTTTAAATCCACGGGATCCTTCTTTTCGGTGAGCAGCGTGGGCTCATTTCTAGAACAGCGGCTCGTAATCGGGCTGACAAGACGCCCTGCTGTTGTCTTTTTATTGCTCGTTGTTTGTTCATGCGGTCGGGTCATGACTGGGATTGCTAAAGTCATCGTGAGTTTTTTTCGAAAAGGTGAAGAAGTCGCCATCGAAGCAGGGTCCCAGTAGACAAAGAAGCTCATAGAGGAGTATCTGAACTAAAAAAACATCTTACGGAGTTTTTAGGACTAAAGGAGCAGGCACATCAATATGGAATTGGCGGATTTTCGTTAAAGTTATTTCGCCTGGCGAAATCGCCTGCGGGCAAATGCGAAAATTTTGCAATTGTGACGGATGGGCAATGGCAGCTTGAACTTCCAAATTTAATATCGGATGAAAGTAGCAGTGAGCTCAACGGTAAGTGTGGAACGCGTGCAGCGGAGTTTGATGAATCACTTTAGTTCTGTAGTTAAATATTAAGCTCAAATATTAACGTGGTTAAACTCTGGTTCCACCGTTTTTTGTTTGTTGTTTTGTGGAGCGGAATGTTTTTTTTTTCTTTTTCACCGTCCATTTGAATGCGAAAATTGAGTAGAAAAATCTCTACAAAGAAGTAGCGAGTAAATCAGTTTATAAGCTTCTTTCTGATTAATTGGTGAATGAACAACAGTGTAGCTTAACATATTAAAGACCCCGTTTATTTATACACACCCTTAAATTTATTCGTTTCTGAAAACCAGACGTTCAAATAATATTCAATTCTCTCCTCGAGGGAAGCTACGCACGAGAGATTTCGCTCGATGTGCACGTTTTATACATCTTGACGAGCATTTGCTGATAAGAACTGGGTAAGTTTCTCAAAAGCCTACTAAAGAGAAAACTTAAAACACACGGTATTTAATATTTTAGTACACATTATCCAAGAGGTCACAAACTGGACCGGAAAGCCACTAGTGTTGCTGAAGGCGCCGGCTACATCTGATAAAAGCAAGCAGAAGTCAATGAACGACACTGAGAAGAAAGGTGACGAGTCAAAAGAGAGAAGGAAACGGAAATCACGAGAAGAAGCAAAAGAAGATGAAAATCTGGCAAAGAGGATCATGACTGAAGGAGGTGACATCGAGAGAAACGAAAGGCAACAAGGAGACCTTCAAAAGTTTCAGGATGGTAGGGCTGAATTAGCACTTGTAGTTCGTTTACCTGATTTTCAAAAGTCATAAATTTCGCTACTTTGGAAATTCTGCGGTATTCCTTGTTTATAAACACTGCCTTGTTTATACAACGAAAAACGCTCACTTGGTGCGTTCGCTATGTAAAGATAGTTTCTTTTAAATTCCGGCTAAAAACTGTATTATTATCACTTTGATGGCATGGTGGCGCATTCTGCGTGCTAAAATAAAGAATTTGCCGGGCTAAAATGTATTTTTAAAAATAAACCAAGACAACCAATGTTCGCGCCGTCTTCTTGTAGCGTTGGTAAAAGAAACCGTGGAGCTATTTTTAAAGCCCAAATCATGGCTGAAAACACAGAAAACAACAAAAAATTTGTAAATTCTCAATCTTCTCAGGTAGGGAAGAAGATCTTAAAAAGTTAGATGCTGATTCCATGGCCAATATGCCCAGGATTTTGGAACAATTTGCAAGGAATCTCTGGAGCGCACATCTAGATGGGCAGCAAAGTACTACACGCATGACAAATCCTACTATCCGGTACCTCAATCCGCCATGCCCCTTTCTGCTATAGCTACGATAACACCTTTGCCAAGTGAGGACATAACACCAGGGATGGAAGGACAGATCAAAGAGTGGCTAAAGAGTTACAGACCAGTACGCCAACGGACGGTTAGGAGTGAGACCACAAAAGATAAGGCTGGGGCCTTGCCGCCAGCTGTCTGCGCCGTTCACCACACCGACGAGTCTGAAGAGAGGCTTCGATATCCTGAAGAAAACACTGTATCGTCAGCAAATGCACAACGCGTTGTCAGCATACAATTTGTGGACGAAGGGGATGTTACTGAGGTGTTTGAGGATCACAGAGAAGTACAAATCGATGAGCATGAGACAGATTCGGATGACGAGGAATCAGATTTTGAACAGAGCGTGTGTTACCCGATCCGGCAGGGCTGTTCGTGCATTTGTGCGTCTCGACATGTAAGAGGTACTAACAGTTAAAAAATCCATTTAACGGTGCAGATTGATACGTATGACAACCAAATTTTTGGCAAAAAAAAGAGAAAAAAAAGAAACCTCGCAGAAAAGCCACGAGAGCCGTTGAATAATAAGTGTAGTGAGTTTTTGTGGACGTCTCGGAAAAAAAAGACTTCCGTAGCTTACAAATTAAAATTAGGTATCCCAGGGGCTAGAGTGGGTGTTTCATTCTTTGTAGAATTTACCTCTCTTGATTTACTTCGATGCCCCGTAGTCGACAGGAAACAAATTCACATCTATAATAAAAGCTTTGGTGAATTTTATCGGTATACTAGATTTGCAAACAAAAGTGGGGTAGATGAGCACGTTGCTAAATTAAAAAACAGCGTTAACGAGGTTTAAGTGAAAACAAATAATGAATTATTACAAGTATTACACTTCGTCTAGAGTTTAAAGTCTTAAAACTGGGCAAATTGCATGATAAATGTGAATAATTAACGTGTATTTTTAATTATTAACTGAGATTTAACGACAACCGACAAAGGTCAAAAATCTTAACCGACAACCGACAAAGTAATGAAATTTTAACCGACAACCGACATTTTGACCCCCCCATTCAGACCCTCATAATACAGCTTGAATAAAATAATGACAAAGGTCGGCGTCTGACCACTTAAAAACTGCTACTTGAATTTGGAACGAAAGTTAGCCATTTTCTCGCCTAGCTAACCTGGAAACTTGTTCGACTGGCTTCAAAACGGCATTGATTCAGACGCCGAAATTTTTATAAGCCTAACCACATTGCGCACACCGTAATGACGTTCAGTGCTTGGAATTAAGTTCAGCTGCTGAAAAGTTTGAGGTCTGAATCTTAGAAACCATAAGTCTTTGTGAGCTCAATGCTTACGGTCTCTTTCTCGTTCCAGATTTCTCTCATGAGCTCAAAATGCTTTTCTTTTTCTTTTTAAGAAGTGACAACCCGCCACCTACACATTCAAAAGTCCTCTCATTTACTCCTCATAACGTAAATTTCGCTATCGGTAAACACTGCCTCAGGTTCCAAAGGCCAGCGGAGCTGTTTTTGTACTCTTGCGAATTCAAGCGGATGAAACAACAAAAAACGTAAAGCTGCACAAGAATTTTGACCAAAAAGTCTATGAGGGGATTTTTCCTCGGTCAATCTCACGTAAAATTTCCGCAAGTCGAGTTTCATAAGTTTGTAGTAAACAAGGAGTAAACAAAATGAAGCCGGAAGTGATATGACGACGATCGCACTTAGTTTTCACTTCATCGCTGACTAAAACATATAAGAGAATAAACATATGAGTAAATTTTACATATTAAACTACCTTCAGGGTTTTCAAAGACAATGACCGCTTCCCCTTCCTTTACCATCCAAATATCATCGACTTCTCCACCGCCGTGTTTACTTTTCTGGAAATATATATGAATTTCATCTTCTGTAATTTCTCGCGGTATGTTCGATATTACCACAGTTCTCGCCAAGTTTTCGACGCTCAAATGTCCTAGCTGGGATTTGACTGACTCTGGATGGTCATTCATCTCTGCCATAGTAGTAAATGAAACAAATACTTGCGCGATCTATATATTAAGCTGATGAAGTCCCTAAAGACGCAACAAAGAGTTCAGTGTTGTTCACATTTCGTGGAAATAGGAAGAGTGGGAGTAGTACTGAGTCACCAAACCGAGGCATAAAGCCTGCGCGGAAGAAAGCACAGAAAAAGTGATTTAGAGCACACCAAACTTGTCTTTGAAACATGCTGACTCTGGAATTTTTCGCTATCGTCTAATTTGTGAAAGATAACCCTTTTGGTGCACTTCCCATCTAAAACCAGGCAGCTTTGGATCGAGTCAAATTCAAGGTACTTTATGAAGATAGAGAAAGGATTTTTCCGGGAATTCGGTGCGCGGATTCCCGGAATATCTACTTCCGCTTACCAATGAAGTTTCACTTTTCAGGTTGGCAGTCTGAAATTTTGATGTGTTGTGCTTCGTGAAAGAGAATTTGGTAGCCTTTGAGAATGGAGAACGAGAGGTGCTCTCTCGAAAAAGACGATGTTGTCGTAAACAAAGACAATGCATCGAGGGGGATATATGTGACTGGCTTCCCATTGAGTACAACAGCAAACGAGCTGGTGATACATTTCCAGAAACGTAAATATGGTGGCGGAGACATCGAATGTATTCACATCACAAAAATGAGAGTCGCAGTCATCATTTTCTACGATCCATCAGGTATTATCGAAGCGGATGTGTGAAATGTATTTCGCTCCTCGGTGACTTAGTTTGTCGCTTTCTGTGGGATAGGCTCAACTGAGAAAGGATTAATCACTTTACTTTCTATTTTAAGCAAGCCTCCCGTTACATAGACTTGCCTCGTGAAGTGACTTCGCCTTTAAGGGATTTTGTCGTCAAATAGAAGGATTCAGAACTGAACGTTGTCTTAAGTATTATTTTTTTTTCAAGTCAGAAATAACCAAGGAGCTAAATGCTCTTTCATCAGGTTGATTGCTTCAGGCTCGAAATGAAAGATTGATAAATCTGCTTCGATGAGCAAAATTTCTACACTATAATGTAGCTGCACTGTTTGAAGAAAGGTCGATTTATAATTGAACGAAAATTCTGGCAGATTAATGGCATATCGGTCAATTAAGAATCAAGAGTGTGATTGCAATGTATCTTGATCAAGAAGGAGAAATTTGTCGACGTTTCCAAAGGATAATAGTTATGAAAGATTTAATAACCATTACGCGCAACTGAACACAAAAGCTTGAAATTGATAGCTGTTATGTGTACAGTTCCACTCCGGAGTGATTAACTTGACATCATTATATGCATCTTTTTAAAATTCTTCTCAACTTTTCATGTCCTTCATCCCTAATAATTCAGCAGATACTGGTCTGTGTAATATAGTTGGAGCTCTCTCAACACAAACTCTTTGAGGTGCTCAGCTCTCTATTTTGATAGAGTAGTTTTTGAACTCTTGTTTAAATTGTGGATTTACTCATTTCCAAAAGCGAAGACACACACTTCCACACTTGGAGTTATATATACTCATCCTATTACATTTAAAAACACTGTTTGTATGCTTATGAGTAGAATGATACCTTGACTGAATGTAAAAATTATCATCCAGTTCTCTTGCTAATAGTTAGTGTCCTGCTTCCCCTGCAGACATATTTACAATAACAGTTTGAAGATGTTTTCCTCAATGATTTGCACTCTTCAACTGTGAACTGGTCACTGAATTGCATTTTGTATAAGACATTTGCTTGTTTTTGATAGTGACCCTGGAAATACCTTGCATGCTTAAGATTTATTTCATTGTAGTTACTGTAGTTTGCATCAGATTGCTGTGTTTACTAATCAAATTGACTATCAAAGCTCCTATAACTTCACTTGCTCTGATTAGCATATCACAGTTGATAGATGTGAATAGTGTCAAGCATATTAAAGGCGCCATTAGGTCCTTTAATCATTCATTGGCTAAGGTTAATTATTTGATGAATATTTTGTTGTTGTTTTCATAATACTTTTTCATACATACCAGATTGGGGCTAGATGTATTATGGGGGCTATGTAATTGGTACCTGAATTTTATCTGCGATTGTTGATAATACAATGTAATTCTTGCGCAAGACAGCCTATGGCCATGTAAAGGGTTTCAATAAGTCAAACTAGTGTTGCTGGTAAAAAAAATAAGAACCTAGGAGAGATGTTGTAAGGGGGATATCTGTTAAAGTTGTTTTGTCTCTTGTGTTCATAATAAACTGGATACATTCCTTGAAAAATTCAACTGATAAGTAGATGCAGGAGCCCATTGCTCCTGGTAGATGACATGACTTTTTCTCTCAATCCAGCTCTCCAGTGCAACTCGATAGAAACAAAGTGTGGTGATAATGGACAGTTTAAAAGAGAAATTGTAATTAGAAATACTGAAATGAAGCTAAACAATTATCTTAATGGAAAGATACCTTTGTATCCACATGTAGACTGACAACAAGTGATGTTCTATGTGTATAGTTTTTAATTTTGTACTTCAATCAAATACAATTTCTGAAACAGTGCATTTCAAGAACCACAAATGCAAGTCAGATCACCTGCATATTGAACTCAACTTGAAGAAGAACTACTTCTTCTGACCAAAAAAAAAATAGCAAAGCAGGACTGTGCTTACACTAAAAAATGTTTTTTCTTTGTTTTGTTTTTTTTTTTAATTTGAATTTTATCAACTTACTACTGTTCATGAATTGAAAAAAATATTTAGTTATTAAAACTTGGATAGGCTATGTTCACTGTCCACTAAATGTGGATACCGGTTTGTATCCACATGTAGACTGACAACAAGTAATGTTCTGTTTATTTGTTATAGTTATTAATTTTGTACCTTAATCAAATACAATTTCTGAAACAATGCATTTCAAGAACCACAAATACAAGTCAGATCACCTGCATATTGAACTCAGCTTGAGGAAGAGCTACTTCTTCTGACCAAAAAATAGCAAAGCAGGACTGTGCTTACACTAAAAAATTTGTTTGTTTGTTTTGTTTTAATTTGAATTTTATCAACTTGCTACTGTTCATAAATAAAAAAAAAAAATAGTAATTGAAACTTGAATAGGCAATGTTCAACTTGATAACCTAATGGTACCATAATTTTGTTTTCTTCATATGTGAAGTAAGGTGTTTCACTGCACGGAGTGACAGTATTTGTTTTAAGACATTTAAGAAAGTCTGGAATTTGATATCTATGTCATAAATTAATCCTCCCCCTTATTTGATATTGCATAAGGATATTCTTGTAGTGTGACAGTAAGAGAATACCAGGTTTTGTAATTACGAGACTTGATCATAAATCTTCCTGAAGGTGTTCTGTTAGCTAATTCAGAGTCAGTGTTCAGGCTTTAAGCACCTTTATGTTGAGTTGGGCAAATATGTTATGTCAGGCTATAGCAGGGCAAATTTTTTCTATATTTTAATAGTTCATTCACTGAATTTCACTGTTGGCTTGTCATGATACGCTAATTAATTCTCCCTTGGAAACACCAGTGGCAAGTTGTGTTCTCAATCAGTATCCATGGTTGACCAGGCTTATATGAAGAGGCCCTAAGCAATTTACTTGTGAGCGACCTGCAAGGCTCACAAACCTAATGGTCAAATCTGACAGAACTTCTAGATTTCACTGGCTTTTTTGATGTGACTGATTTTTATAATTTTTTTGATATGATTGATCATGAAAAGTTATCTATTTATATTTGCTGAGTACATGTATATATAGGTATAAAATCTTTAATTTGCAAATGAATATACATTTGAACACCTTTCAATTGTGCATTAAAATTAATTTATTCATTTTTGTATAAGAGAATTGTGTTAATTGTTAGAATATCTCGATATTTGATTGTGATACCAGTCATATCTCATTGTCAGGTTGTTCAGACTGATCTTTGATGATTATTAACCCACTTAACCATCATGAATCATTATAGCAAGGGAGTATTGAGCTATATTTGAATATGCTATGTGGTTAAAGGATCATAATTTATCATCCATTTTCATGAAAGGAAACAAATGTTATGAAAGACTGCCAATTTGATTATGGTATATGACCATTTTTCTTAGACATGTTATACTTGACCGTGTGAAAGAATGCCCCTGTCACTGAGTTAGTCAGGAATCATTAATGAGTGCATGGGCTTTTGTGTGAGGAAATTATCCAAAAATACTGTCTTGGATCAATCTCTTTTTGGGCTTTCAATCAATCATCAGGGGTGGAAGCTGATTAACTGGACCCAGATTCCTCATTATTCCACATATATATATATTTATATATTCATATTTTTTAATTATTTGTGATAAATCCTTTCAAATTGTTTAGTTCTATACAAAATTGCTTCACTGGAATTAAATTTTCCTTGTTAAAAGGACCTTTTTTGACAAGGCAACAAGGGATCAACAACCTGACAAAATTTTGGTCTGACTTGGCTCTTAGACTTTATATGAAAGGCATATTATTAGATAGGGCTCATTGGTGTGGCTTAGTCAAGAATTCTTAACCATCATGAAAAGCTTACCAAAAAGTATTAGGGTTTACGAACAAAACACTGCTTGTTATTTATTATTCCACAGGTATTACTTTATTGCATTATTCTGCAGGTTCAAACCTTGATATTCGTAATTCATTTCCCATTTATAGCCGTTATTCGTCATTCATAACTAAGCTTCTTTCACCGAAATAACCCAATCATTTATAATTTAACTCAACTTTAAATGGAGATAAAATCTCAGTACAAATTAAGAACTGCGAATGTCACTTGAACTCCATTAGTTTCTCAGTCAGATTCACCGAATCAATTTTCATAACAGTAGTACCTAATATAATTGGCAGTCAATCCATGTTGTTCATTTACGGGGGAGCGTTAGTTAATAAATTTTGAATGATTTAATTTTTTAAGGTTGTTATTTTGATATTTTGTTTTCAATTAATTTTTCAGTTGCTACTTCTGTGGTCAAAGAGGAGCATTGTCTTAGTCGTAATGGTAATGGTCATGATGGTGATGGTCATGATGATCGTAATGATGTACCGCTAAACGTTAGACCATTGGCCGAGATGGAAATAGCAAACACACCGGAGGCAAGTTAAAATAGCCATTATTAATTTTAAATCCGAATACAATTAATCTCACCTCCCTCCGCCCGCTCCTCTCCTCCTCCCTCTCAAACCCAAGCCACACGTGCTCTCGAGGTGTGTATATCAGTGAGTTAGTAAACAGGGAAAATACCAACGTTAAAATGGCAAGAATGTTGTTGAGGCTCACACATGATTAAAGCAAACCGAACGGGTTGAATTATTTTTTACAGTGTACTTTGCCCAATTGATCATTACCCTGTTTTTTCAGAGGCATATCGGAATTATCGCTTTCTCAGTTATTCCTGACAGATTTTACTTGCCCGTCACATATTGCCATTTATGAATTTATGTCATTCTTTCGTAGATCTTTCGGCGGGTATCGGCTTGGATCCATAATGAAGTATTTAGAAACTACACCCGTGAAGAAATAAAACATGTTCTCAACAAAGTTAGGGACGAGACTGAGATCGAGTTCCACGATGCAAGTGAAGGCTTCGTACTATCAGGGAAGTTCCAACAGGTAAAGCAGAGTCGAGATTTCTTGAGCCACTACCTAAAAGATTTCCAGAATTCAGATTTGAGATCGTCAACTTCCGATGACTCGGACAAGAAAGGGAGGTCAGTGAAACGTTCAGCAAAACGTTCAAGTCCTACATCAAGTGAGGCTGAGAAATTGGAAAATGAGGGCGAAGCATGTGTTGCGAAATACTTAGGCACCGACGACGACATTGAAGAGAAAGAATCTTCAGGTATGGAACCTCAACAATACGAAACGACGCAGAAATTTTTTCCTTTGTTTGTCAAAGCCCATAGCGAAACATTACAGAAAATCGAAAGAGATTTCAAAATAAAAGTGCACAAAGAAGCCGTCAACGACAAAGTCACCGTGGCACCAACCGGACGCTGCACTGTTAGAGAATTTGAGGAGGGATGCGATGCTTTCATTACCCTTTATCAAGATGTACATAAGCGCATGAAACTCGAACAATTTATTCCAAGAGACGAGGAATCACCAACACGTGTGAGGCAACGTATCAGGGACATGGGCAAGGCACACACCGTCCTAGTTGAAATATGCGATGACCGCAAACACTGGAAAGTCTACGGTGAAGATTGCTTCGTGGAACAATTTCTCAGTGAGCTTCTCAAAGAACGTCTGATTAATTGTACAGCACCGGAACCTGAGGGTTGGAACAAGGATTGGACAGTTGAAGGTGACGACGATTCTGATGGTGAAGATCCATTGGAACACAAACTGGGTAAGTGCAACATTGATGCATCTCTTCTATCTGCGCAAATGCGTGTTTGATAGATGTAAATTCGTCTTAAATCAAGTTTGACCGTATGAGTTCTTGACAAGGAGAGAATACCTGGTAGTTATTTAGCCGTTACTCTCCTTTGTTGACCATGGATTTGATTTGCACATATCATCAAATGTTTAAAAACTACAGCGTTTTTTTACACAAGCTTAAGACTTAAAGAATGATGAGCAATACGAACCTGATATTATCCTGAATATTGTTTTCTTTAGATATGACAATGTAATGTGCTGACTATAACTCCAACTGAAGTATAATGCAAAATCCTTATTTCCACATTTCCTTCATAGGTTGTATGAAAGAAAAATGTACAGGGCTAAAAACTAGATAGTGTAAACATCGAAGTAATATAAAATACAGCCTTTGTATTAATAATCAGCTTTTTTTATTGCACAGGTTCAGTAAAGCTTTCTGTTATGAAAGGTGACATCACAGATCAACAAGTTGATGCGATTGTGAATGCAGCCAATACCAAACTGGATCATGGCGCCGGAGTCGCTGGTGCTGTTATCAAGAAAGGAGGCTATGGTATACAGAAAGAGTCGGATAACTACATCCGTCAACACGGCCTCCTGAAGGATGGAGAGGTAGCCATGACTGGGGCTGGTAAGTTGCCATGTAAAAGAATCATCCATGCTGTTGGTCCCATGTGGCGGAAAGCAGAACAAGAAAAATGCAAAAGAGCTTTAAGAATGGCTTGTCTAGAAAGCCTTGCAGCTGCAAGCGGCAAAAAATGTAAGTCGATTGCCTTTCCAGCGATCAGCTCAGGAATCTATGGTATGCCGAAAGATATTTGTGCTAAAATTATGTTTGATGCCGTGAAAGAATACGTCACGCAAAGAGATCCGTCGAAGTCGACTTTGATTGATATTAGATTTGTGAACATCGATGATTTGACAGTGAAAGTTTTTAAGAAAGAATTCATCGAGTTTTTCCGAATCCAAAAAGATAGCCTTTTAGCAGGTGGCCTAAAGACACCCAACCCATCGAGACCAAACCGGGGTGAAAACAAAGGAACAAGTCGACCAAACGATGTGAATCATCCGCTGACACCGGATATCAACTCCTCGCAAAAGTCCTTCAGCGACTCATTAAAAGGAAATAGTGTTGAAGAGGTTGGTGGCGAAAAGAGGCCCTCAGCATCATCAGAAGGTAGTTTCATGTTTCATAAAGGAGAAAATTATCTTGAAATATAGAGGAATTCAATTGAGTGCCTGTCGTGTTTTTTACCCCTTGTGGTAAGGAAAGCGTTTCGGTTACAGAGACTTTGCATTTCAGAGATGTTGCATTTATCGTAATAATTTCCCAGAAGGATTATTAATTCACGTATATCTTAGTATGTTATGTTATTCCTAACATGGATTATGCTTCTATAGGAGCTGATAAGGATGACAAATGCGCCATTTGCCTCGATACCTTGAAAAATGCACGAACTTTGAAATGTAAGCATGTCTTCTGCACCAGCTGTGTGGAGAGAGCTTTGAAGTATGACAACAGGTGTCCAGTGTGTAAGGAACCTCAAGGTGCTGTTCAGGGGAATCAACCCAAAGGAGAAA
Organism: Pocillopora damicornis; assembly: GCF_964200805.1. Taxonomy (NCBI): domain Eukaryota; kingdom Metazoa; phylum Cnidaria; class Anthozoa; order Scleractinia; family Pocilloporidae; genus Pocillopora; species Pocillopora damicornis. Next base: position 1,185,490 of record NC_142672.1, read on the forward strand.
TGAAGGTTCAGAGACTTTATCAGAGTCTACCAGGCTATTTAGGTAATAAAGTTAAAGGAATAACGCATAAATAATGATCCAAAATTGGAATAACCATTGACACAATAAAGAAATATTACGAGGTATTTTAACTATACAAAGTTTTAGATCCCCTTGTCGTAAGTGGACTTCTGGTCGAAAATTAGCAGGAACTTCCGGTGTCTCTAACAGAAATCAGCTCACTTATGTAGGCCGGGGCAAGACCATGTATTGCTTTAAAAGTAATTAAGGTAATTTTAAAAACTATGCGATATTTTACAGGCAGCCAGTATAATGATTTGAGCAGAGGTGTGATATGACAAAATCTGCTCTCCTGGAATATAAGGTGTGCAGCTGCATTCTGAACTCTGTAATTTGTGAAGATGGCACTCAGGAACTCCAAATAGGAGGCTGTTACAACAGTCCAAGCGACTAGATATAAAGGCATGAATAAGTGTCTCCGTGCATTTTTTTGTTAAATATTTTCTAATTCTTCTAATGTTACGAAGATAGTAAAACGCCGCAGAGCAAGTCTTGGTGATATGATCAACCATAGATAGGTTTGAGTCAAACCAGACTCCAAGGTTTTTGACAGGAGAGTGCCAACTTTAATGTGTCCAATATCAACTTTGGCCAGCTAAATTGATTCATTAAATAATTGATCCTTTGCGCCTTTGAAATTTCACCTGAGATAATCATTTCCATACTTGTAAGAATGCCAAGTAATATGTTAGTCAATTTTTAAAAGGTTCATCTGCTCCTAAGGTTTATACTGGCTTCCTGTATAAATTTGACTGTATCATCCACAATTGGGGCTTTAAAATTTTGTTTAAATCTGCATTTTTTAATAAGAAAAATGCTGGCAGTAATTTTCTGAATGCAATTTAAATACAGGCTTCAAAACAATTTGCATCAACTATTACTTTCCATCTGGAACTCAAGGCCCAGAGCATCCAAATCCTGGTCAAAGGTACGGTACCACCAGTCGCTCCGCATACCTTCCCGATAATCAAGAGGGGAGAGAGGTACTGGCGCTTCTAAGGAGAGCCTTTGATGCTCGGTTGATTTTCACTGTGGGTACATCAGTATCATCTGGACTGTCAAACCAGATTACCTGGAATGATATTCACCACAAGACAAGTACTTATGGAGGTCCTCAGGGGTGAGTGAGAGTTAAGTGGTATCATCTAAAGATCATGTTCTCTACTTATCAAGTAAAAACAAAAATACGTCAGAATCGAACTTGCTGTAAATATTTGGACTTCCAAGCTTAACTCTTGTGATCGACACAGATTCTTTCAAATATCTTCTAGTGGTAAAGCACTGGCTATGTACGCATGTTGCGATGTGCTTGTCGTGTGGTTAACGGCCTTATTACGAAACTGAAAAAAAGCGTAACGCAAACTACAAATATATTATTGCTATTGTTGTCATTATCATCACAGGTACGGTTACCCCGACCCAGACTATCTCCGACGGGTCAAAGAAGACTTGGCAGCCAAAGGAATCCGCTAATCACTGACTCCCGGAAGTTAAAGTTCATGACAGTCGCGATAGAGACTGTTCGTAGTTTCTATTAAGTGAGGATTCTCTATTCTTCATTTTCTCAAATTTGGTTTTTTTTAATTAGTACACTGTAGGGACAGCTAAGGTGTACACTATCAGAAAAAAATCCTTTATTCAAACGTAGGTAGTCTGTGAAGACTTAAAAGCTTGTTTATATTCTCAATTGACTATTTAGGGTTTAAGTAAATAACAACAACAAAAATTGCAAAAACACTAGTAGAGAAGGCAACCTTTTTAAAAGTGCCCAATGCATCATGCATGGATTCTTGGCATTTTGTAATTTCTTCTGCGACAGTTGTCATCCCTTTCCTGTTCTTTGTCAGCGGTATGCAAACTTCAAGAGAAAAGCCGGATGTATAGAAGTGAGCTTTTAATTGCCTTTCATTTGCTTTCCATTGTCAACCTCATTTGACCTATAGTTTGCTCTGCACGAACTTATAGTGAGTAGTGATTAGTATCAGACGATTAATTTTACTGTGCGAAGTGTTTTTTCTCCTATTAATTATGGAACAATAACCAGGGTTAAAACAAGTTAAAATTTTTACCTAGCTCTAAATATGAAGGTTTTCGCTGTACCTGTAATTGGAAACTCTCAAGGAGTTTCATATTTAGAAATAATTTTGTTTGTTCGTTGAACTGGGAGAGTTAGCGTGAACTAATTTTACGATTTCGTGGTTTCCGTCCTTTCTTTAAAATAAAACGTTCACTCCGCTACTTTCCATTGCTCGCAGATATACCTCAAAGGATATCGTGAACTATTAGTTTTGTGTAGTTCTGTTCTTCCTTGACACTCTGAAATAACTCCTTATACAACGTTACAGAAACATTTAGGATGAATGCTACATCATTAAGTCATTCCTCAGACCTCATACCCTCAATGAAGGAATTTGCTGGCAAAAAACTGTCAGTTGATCCAGATTGGTTCATTTTCGACATTGCACGCAAAGAAATCTATCAAATACCAACACCAGTCATACTATTGACATGGATACGTTCGGCACAAAAAAAAAACAACTAACATTTCGATCAAACACCCACTTATTTGCCTACAGTTGTATTCGTCGTCGCAATGGATGGAGTGCGATTTTGAGACGGTAAGGCCATCAAGATATTGGCATTGTTATTTTGAGGAAACATGCTCAAATATGTTTCGTCTCCTTTCAGACTTCCCCCAGAAGGAAAATATATGTTTCTCTCATCTAACCGCAAATTTTAGCGAGTGGAGTCCAATTCAGTCTGTCTGTGTTCATACGGACGACCGCGAACCGGGGTCCGATTTGTTTATCGTGAGTATGATTACAGATCAAATTGGACGGTTCAAAGTTCTTTTACCAGTTAATCAAAAGTATGACAAAAATTCAGATAGAAAGACATCGGTTATAAGTTTCTATAGAAGAAACAACAATTAACTCGGCGAAATGCGCGACCACAGTCGCGCACATGACGTGTACTGTCCACTTACACATGTATGACGTGTCAACTGTCCTATCACACCATGCAATTACCAGCATGACGCATACACTATCCTAGTAGTGCTCAAATCTGGCTGGTGATAACCAATCGCGTTCGAGAATTTTAATTTGTTATAGTTTTAATACACATCTTAAACGAACGACAATTATCAGCGTTAATTGTGAGATTTGCCTCGATTTCGTGAATAATTCACTTATTTTAAAGTGTGGGCATCTCTTCTGTACTGACTTCGAGGAGACTGCTTTGGCTTATGGCAACCTATGTCCAGTGTGTAAAGAGCCGCAAGGTGTTGTCAAAGGAAATAAACCTGACGGACAAATGTATGTACCATAGTCAGCAGAGTCTTCCAGGCTATCACGGAAATTATAAAATAATCACACAAGGGTGGCTCTTCTAGAGCCTTTGATGTCCGATTGGTGTTCAGGATTGGCACATAAGTAACTTCTGGGTGGTAAAACCAGATCACCTGGAATAGTATTCACCACAAGACTTATGTATCTGGAGGGCCTCCGGCGTGAGTGATTTGTTAAGATATTTCTACTTAAAAGAGAATACATTGGACTCCAACGTTGGGGAGAAGAGTGAAAGTTTGGAAACCTCTACGTTCTTCTACGCACAAGTCCTCTTTACTATTATTTCATAATATTACATATTGCTCAACTCACCAGCTAAAATATTTGTAATCATCATCACAGGTATGGTTATCCGGACTCAGATTATCTCCAACGGGTTAAAGAGGACTTGGCAGCCAAGGGAATACGCTATCCCAGTGGGCAATATAAAGACTGTGATATCATCACCTTCCTGACAAGAAAGGACTCCTCTCATATCACTTTGATATCTGTATATACTTGGTAGTTAAGTTACAAAAACATCGAGAACAAGGAAAAAACAAAAACATTAAAACACTAACATCCCTAATACACAGGTATATAGGTGGTATAACTGAAAGAAGTTACACATGGAGGGGCGGAGTATTAGTTCTACTGAAAATGTTGCTACTTTGAAAGTTAAGTAAGAGCCCACATGAAACAGATTATGCTCTTAAGCGCTGTTTAAATTTACTTTTTAATAATATGTAACCTAAAGTTTTTGGGCTTATTTCTTTTGCAGTTAATATTTCCCGGATAGGTTGTCGATCGAGGATAGCTTGTTTTTTTTTATCAGTTATTGTAGATTTTTTTTCTTCACTGATCCCTAAATGAAAATGCTTAAGGAATTACGCCTTATATCCCGACATTAGAAATAATCCAAACCAGATGAAAGCAGTGAGCTTAATGTTGGCCATCATCAGTGGTTCTTGTTTCGACCCCATAATTTGACATCTAGTGTATACTTTTTTGTTGAAGGAAGTCTTCGGGGGATGGAAACAACTATAGATGACCAGCTTTAGCGATTAAGAGAGATCGGAAGAGACTTTTACTATATCAGTTATCACATCCACGGAATTAGCAATTCAAAATTAACTTTGCTGTTTTTTTCTTTTCAACCATAACATCTAGTTTAAACAAAGGTACCGTTTATAATTTTTTTGGCTCCTAATTTTACTTTGAGTTTTTTTTTATTTTCTATTTCTCACAGAACCTCAGGCACATAGTGAGCTGAAGAATAATTTTTATGCTGGTAAATGAAAATGCCGAATTTGTAGAATTTTCATGAACCCGGTTATTCAAAGGACGCAAAGCCTTGATCTCCAGAGAATGACTCGCAATCCGGTGAATGCATGGATTTCTCTTTTTTTAGGAAGCCCAGAAGCCTAAACCTATAGTATACCCCGACATAACGAACAAATGTTAACACGTGGCAAAAGACAAATGCGAAACAGACCAACAAGAATCAAAATCCTTTAATTTTTTAACAGTAGAACAACTTCTCAGTTAACAGCTCATTGTAAATGCCGACATTGGCACTATCGACACATCTACAGATCCACTTTATCCTCTTTATTTCTTATTAGTTCTATTCACTTTTTTATTTTTAAAGGTTTCTTGTGGTTAAAGGTGTAAGTGGCAGGAATTTCCTGTCAAATGCCTTTGTTTCTCCGTTTGCCAGTAACTTCCACTGAAATTTGTCCTCCTTGCTCAAAAAAGTGAAACACACGTGAAAGTGTCTGTCACGGCTGTCATGTAGAAGGTTATGACAGCCGTTCAACGGATCGCATTACATTTTTTTGCCCCCGCAGGGTTTTTGGCCCCAGAGGGCCAAAAACCCGAGGAGGCACCTTAGGACTCCCCGCGAAATATAGAGGAAGACTGGAGAAGAGGGAATGTGGGTATTTTCGGTAGATCATAACCAGAAAAAATCTCGATTTGATCGCTTGCACAGCCGCAAGGTATCAACGTTTTTCCCGCAAATGGTCATGGGCCGCCAGTAAAAAGACACGCGCGTGAGGACTTTCAGGATCGGCGTCTTTGACACGAGATTTGTCCTAGTATAGAGGAAGACTGGAGAAGAGAGAATGTAGGTGTTTTCGGTTGATCGTAACCAAAAAAAATCTCGATTTGATCGCTTGCACGGCCGCAAGGTATCAACGTTTTTCCCGCAAATGGTCATAACTACACAACTGTAAACAACAAGCCCAACTCAAAAAAAAAAAAAGAAAATGGTACTGTAGGGCGGGGGCAGCTCTAGTGAGAACTATAACTAGTGTTACAAAATAGCCCGAACTTTTCTCAACCTGGATGCTTCGCTTATGGCGGGCTAAGAAAGAAAATTTTAGGAATTACAGGATGAAGCTTTAAGATGATGTTTATTTTGATTGTAACGAATTGTGATTACGTGACTATCAATACCCTTTTGTTTTGTGTAACGTACCAGGGAAGATGAGACACGTATGATTTGTAAGTTATAAGAAAGATAGCCAGAAGGATCGTCAAGTACTCGAGTTCTAGAACGGGGAAAGAGATATCCTATGTTTATTTTTGTATTGTAACACGGAAACGTGTACGATCAAAGACAGTTTTGTATCGATTAGGATATTTGTTTGCTCAGACTCATTTGTTGGTCTGTGTGGACGTCCCTCGAATTCCAGTTTAGGATATTTCAATTAACGTTGATTGTTTATTAATAGTTTTATATTTACTCGTTGTATTTCAGTTTTTACGAGCTTTCAAGAAGAATAAGTTATTTTGATGATTGATAGAAGCTTGGAGGTTTTGTGGAAAATTAAAACCATTCCTCCGATGCGGCGTTGTCGGATCGATTGACTTCAGCGTTCGCCCGTTGCACTGATTCCTAAATATATACACCGGCCCTTTTAAAGAACTTTAAATATCCCGTGACAACTGTTCAGCGTTCCGCACGGCACTTTTTTCAATTTTTCAATTTTTCAACGGTACTTTTTTCAATTAATTTTCTATCTTCATCCCTGAGGGGTGAAGATAGAAAATTAAAGGCATTAAACTACAAGGAAAAAACTTTAACATGATGTATATTATCAGTCGTAAACGTAAATGGCATATCTTGTAATAGGCCGATATAGTTGACCTTTCTTTACCTTTGCAAAAAAGACACAAAGTACATTATTTCAAAGGGTCATTATAAACACTGAAAACGCAACAACAAGAAAAGAAATTTATCATTTCAAAAACATAAAAGGACCATTTTCTGGCACGCAAAATTTCATAGCGGAATTGCATCGTGTTGTGGCTTACGAAATGGCGAAGTTGCACACTTTTTCACCGTTTTACGAGAGGGTTTTCGGAGAAAGCAAAGTGCGATGGAACTTTTTGATATCATTTTTGAAAAAGGTTCATCAAAAGGTCCTTTAGGAAAAAGTAAAAGGAATAACGAAATTATGTAACTTTCAACGGATTCTCGATATTTATAGTCGTTGGCTCTTAAAAGCATTATCGGAAAGAAAAGCTGCTCACTATTCTACTATGGTTATCATCTACACATGTTTTGTTTTTGTTTTAGATGTTCTCTTGTCATATTTTGTTTGTTATGTTTCCATGTTTCTTACTCTACTCGTACTCATCTTTCCCAACCGTTTGTTTTGAAACATTGGAGGTCCTGGGTACAATTGCTATCACATGACCGCAAGTAAACTTTCGCTTTGTACCAATTAACGCTTGGGTTGTGAGGACTTTCACGGTGAAGGTGTCTACGCTTTCCATCATGGCCCAAGTTAAAAGTTTTTTCGATGACGTGAAAAAGGAAATAGAATGCCCAGTGTGTCAGGAGCAATTTGGTGCAAACAAGCAACCGAAACTTCTCAAATGCCTTCATACCTTTTGTAAATCATGCTTGGACGGATGGCTTCGACAACATCGTACAGGCGCCTTAAGTTGTCCTACTTGCCGGACAGAAACTGAGTGCCCCAACAATGACATCGACAGTCTTCCGTCCAACCTGTTTTACAAACAAATGGTGGAAATTGTGGAGGCATACACTGGCCAAGAAGAATCATCATGTTGCGGGAAATGCGACGAACAAAAATCACTGAGGTTTTACTGCTGCAATTGCAACTGTTTACTATGCCAAGAATGCGCTGCACTGCACAAGAAGTGGAAGGATTTCAGAGGCCATCAGCTCAAGGAAATTGGACAACTTGAGTCCAGTGATATAGAGGACTACTCTCGAAAAACGAACGTCTGCAAGGATCACGATGACGCATTTAGATTTTTCTACGACGCATGTCAAATTTGCATTTGTCGTGACTGCGCCATATTGGACCACGACGGCCACAAGAAAATTTCACTAGAGAAAGGACTAGAAATCAAGACAACTGAAATTGAGAATAAGATACGAGAGGTTCAGGCAAACAGATCTCACTTAGGAGACAAAAAGGAATCTTTAGAGAAACATAGAATCAAGGTAATGAACAGCTTTGAGCGAGCAACAAACAGTGTACGCATGGTTGCAGAACAGTGGATTACATACATACGCAAGCATGAAGCAGACATAACAGAAGAGTTGATGAAGCAGAAAGACGCATTTGAAGGTGAATTTTCAAACCAGATGTCGAGCTTGGATGGAAGAGTGGTGGAAATCGAAAGCAGCCTCAATTTGGGAGGAGAAATTCTCTCTCGTAAGAATCTACCAGAAATTTCAAATGTTAAAGAAATGTTGGAGAACAGGCTGCAAGACCTCTCCGTGCCCTTTGAGCCCACACTGGTCTTCCCCGAGGTTGAGTACAGTTTAAATGATTTCACTTGCTTGAAAGACGGACCTGGAAAGCTGATAAAAACAGTTACAGAACCTACGGTATCTGTTGCCGAAGGTCGTGGTTTGAGTGAGGCCATTGAAGAAGAGGAGAGCACATTTACTGTGATTGCAAAAGATATCAAGGGACAAATAGTTTATAGCGAAATCGATCAGGTCAATGTTGAAATAATCTCCATCAATACGATGGGACGTTTGGTAGCCAGCGTGACTGACTCCAAAAATGGTCGATATCATGTAAAGTACACATGTGAAACAAAAGGTGACTGGAAAATATGTGTTACAGTCCGAGGTGAAGCCATCAAGGACAGTCCATTTAGATTACGAGTGAGAAAGAGAGAGGCACAGACATTTCACCAGGTATCTTCTGACATGTTCTGAAAATTTTTATATTTAAAATTGACTATATGAGTCTGAAATATTTGATTAAAGGTTATTTCCTGGTTGAATATATTATTGCCGGAGTAAATAATACGGTGGAGGTCCAAGCGGTGCAATCACAAACTTCGCGCTTATTGATTGTTCGTTTATCGTAATTACAGTCATCAGAAAGTTAAAGAACATTAGAAACCAGCAACACCTCTAAAGTCAAAACAATTATGAATGATTGTCTCAGCAACAATGGATCGCCAAAACTTGGAGGATGATTCCTTTGCAATACCACCGTGTCTTTTAGAGTGTTAAATCAGTAATTGTTCTCCTTTTTTTCAGTTCCATAGAGATAAGATAACGTCTATGAAGACGGGAATTAAAGCTGAGCCAAAGATATCTAAAATGACAGGTAAGGGTATACTATTGACGTGGTTGATCCGCTCACTTCTCGTGGTAAATTTAAAATTTTAGTTAATACGTACATTCTGCTATTTTTGTTTTTATTTCACAGGTACTGCTTGAACATGTGAAAGAATGCCCCTGTCATTGAGTTAGTCAATGATGAGTGCATGGGCAATTTTGTGAAGAAATTATCCAAAAATACGGTCTTGCATCAGATTCCTCATTATTCCACATATATGTATTTATATACATGTTTTTTGAATATTTATTATTATCTATTAATTATTTATTTATTAATTTGGAATAAACTCTTTCAAATTATTACTTCGTAATCACCAAAAAGTATCAGAGTTTATTAACAAAACACTGCATATTAATCATTATTCCGGTGGTATTACTCCATTGCATTTTTCTGCAGTTTTCAAACCTTGATATTTATAATTCACTTCCCATTTATTTCCGTTACTCATCTTTAATGAAGTAGCTTCTTTCACCGAAATAACCCACTAATCTATAGTTAAACTCAACTTCAAATGGAAATAGAATCTCAGTGCAAATTAAGAACTGTGAATGTCACTTGAAATCCATTAATTTCTTTGTCAACTTTCGTAACGGTTGTCACTACCTAATATAACCTTTCATCATCATAAGGAATTCAATCCATGTTGTTCATTTTCGGGGGAGCGTTAGTTAATAAAAGTTTGAATAATTTAATTTTTCAAGGTTGTTATTTTGATATTTTGAAATATTCAGATTTGAGATCATCATTTTCTGATGACTCAGACAAGAAAGGGAGGTCAGTGAAACATTCAGCAAAACATTCAAGTCCTACATCAAGTGGAGTTGAGGAACTGGAACATGAGAAGGAAGCATGCGCTCTAAAATGCATGAAAGAATCTTCAGATATGGAACCACGACTGTTCGAAACAAGGCAGATGGTGACAGTTGAGGGTGACGACGATTCTGATGGTGAAGATCCGTTGGAACACACACTGGGTAAATGCAACATTGATGCATCTCTTCTATCTGCGGAAATGCGTGTTTGATAGATGTACATTCGTTGTTAATCAAGTTTGACCGTATAAGTTCCTGACAAGGAGAGAATATCTGGTAATTATTTAGCCGTACTCTCTTTAGTTGATCATGGATTTGATCTGCACATATCATTAAATACTACAGCGTCTTTTTACACAAGCTTAAGACTCAAAGGATGATGAACAATACGAACCTGGTATTATTCTGAATCTTGTTTTCTTTAGATATGATAATGTTTGTGCTGACCATAATTCCTGATGAAGTGTAATGCTAAATCCTTATTTCCACGTTTGCTTCATGGGATGTATATATATAAAAATGTACAGGGGTAAAAACTAGCTAGTGTAAACATCGAAGTTATATAAAATACGGCCTTTGTATTAATAATCGGCTCTTTTTATTGCACAGGTTTAGTAAAGCTTTCTGTTATGAAAGGTGACATCACAGATCAACAAGTTGATGCGATAGTGAATGTATCCAATACCAGACTGGATCATAGCACCGGAGTCGCTGGTTCAGTTATCAAGAAAGGAGGCTATGGTATACAGAAAGAGTCGAATAACTACATCGTTCAACACGGCCTCCTGAAGGATGGAGAGGTAGCCATGACTGGGGCTGGTAAGTTGCCATGCAAAAGAATCATCCATGCTGTTGGTCCCATGTGGCGGAAAGCAGAACAAGAAAAATGCAAAAGAGCTTCAAGAATGGCTTGTCTAGAAAGCCTTGCAGCTGCAGGCGGCAAAAAATGTAAGTCGATTGCCTTTCCAGCGATCAGCTCAGAAATCTTTGGTATGCAGAGAGATATTTGTGCTAAAATTATGTTTGATGCTGTGAAAGAATACGTCACGCGAAAAGATCCATCGAAGTCAACTTTGATTGATATTAGATTTGTGAACATCGATGATCTGACAGTGGAAGTTTTTAAGAAAGAATTCATCGAGTTTTTCCAAATCCAAAAAGATAACCTTTTAGCAAGTGGCCCGAAGACACCCAACCCATCGAGGCCAAAAAGGGGTAAAAACAAAGGAACAAGTGGACCAAGTGATGTGAATCATCCGCTGACACCGGATATCAACTCTTCACCAAAGTCCTTCAGCGACGCATTAAAAGGAAAAAGTGGTGAAGAGGGTGGTGGCGAAAAGAGGCCCTCAGCATCGTTAGAAGGTAGTTTCATTTTTCATAGAGGGGAAAATAATCTTGAAATATAGAGGAATTCAACTGAATGCCTGTCGTGTTTTTTTACCCCTTGTAGAGAGGAAAGCGTTTCGGTTACAGAGACTTTGCATTTCAGAGTGTTGCATTTATCGTAATAATTTCCCAGAAAGAATTATGAATTTACGTATATCTTAGTATGTTATGTTATTCATAACATGGATTATGCTTCTATAGGAGCTGATAAGGATGACGAATGCGCCATTTGCCTCGATACCTTGAAAAATGCACGAACTTTGAAATGTAAGCACGTCTTCTGCACCAGCTGTGTGGAGAGAGCTTTGAAGTGTGACAACAGGTGTCCAGTGTGTAAGGAACCCCAAGGTGTTGTCAAGGGGAATCAACCCAAAGGAGAAATGCATGTTCAGAGACTTCATCAGAGTCTACCAGGCTATATAGGTAATAAAGTTAAAGGAATCACGCATAAATAATGATCCAAAATACTAAAAATTGGAATAATCATTTACACAATAAGGAAGTTTTACGAGGTATTTTTACCATACAAAGTTTAAGATCCCCTTGTCGTAAGTGGGCTTCTGATCGAAAGTGGCGAAAAGAGGCCCTCAGCATCGTTAGAAGGTAGTTTCATTTTTCATAGAGGGGAAAATAATCTTGAAATATAGAGGAATTCAACTGAATGCCTGTCGTGTTTTTTTACCCCTTGTAGTGAGGAAAGCGTTTCGGTTACAGAGACTTTGCATTTCAGAGGTGTTGCATTTATCGTAATAATTTCCCAGAAGGAATTATGAATTTACGTATATCTTAGTATGTTATGTTATTCATAACATGGATTATGCTTCTATAGGAGCTGGTAAGGATGACGAATGCGCCATTTGCCTCGATACCTTGAAAAATGCACGAACTTTGAAATGTAAGCACGTCTTCTGCACCAGCTGTATGGAGAGAGCTTTAAGGTATGAAAACAGGTGTCCAGTGTGTAAGGAACCCCAAGGTGCTGTCAAGGGGAATCAACCCAAAGGAGAAATGCATGTTCAGAGACTTCATCAGAGTCTACCAGGCTATAAAGGTGATAAAGTTAAAGGAATCACGCATAAATAATGATCCAAAATACTAAAAATTGGAATAATCATTGACACAATAAGGAAGTTTTACGAGGTATTTTAACCATACAAAGTTTAAGATCCCCTTGTCGTTATTGTCCTGACACAACTAAACAAAATAAATTGATCAATTAAATAATTGATCCTTTGTACCTTTACAATTTCAGCTGAGATGATCATTTCTATACTTGTAAGAATGTCAAATAATGTTTTAGTCAGTTTTTAAAAGGTTCATCTTCTCCTGAGGTTTATACTAGCTTCCCGTATACATTTGACTGTATCATCCACAATTGGGGCTTTAAATTTCTGTTGAATTTGTATTTTGTAATAAAGAAAATGCTGGCAGTAATTTTGTGAATGTAATTTAAATGCAGGCTGCAATACAATCTGCATCAACTATTACTTTCCTTCTGGAACTCAAGGCCCAGAGCATCCAAATCCTGGTCAAAGGTACGGTGCCACCAGACGCTGCGCATATCTTCCCGATAATCAAGAGGGGAGAGAGGTACTGGCACTTCTAAAGAGAGCCTTTGATGCTCGGTTGATTTTCACTGTGGGTACATCAGTAACATCTGGACTGTCAAACCAAATTACCTGGAATGATATTCACCACAAGACAAGTATTTATGGAGGTCCTCAGGGGTGAGTGAGAGTTAAGTAGTATCATCTAAAGATCACGTTCTCTACTTATCAAGTCAAAAAAAAAAAAAAAAAAAAACGTCAGAAACGAACGTGCGGTGAATATTTGGACTTCCAACCTGAACTCTTGTGATTGCGCCACATATTCTTTCAAATATCTTCTATTGGTAAGGGTCTGGCTATGTATGTTTGTTGTAGTGTGCTCGTCGTAGGGTTAATGGCCTTATTACGAAACTGAATAACAGCGTAATGCAGACTACAAATATATTATTGCTAATGTTGTCATTATCATCACAGGTACGGTTACCCCGACCCAGACTATCTCCGACGGGTCAAAGAAGACTTGGCAGCCAAAGGAATCCGCTAATTTGCTATGGTCACTGACTCCTGGAAGTAAAAATTAATGACAGTCACGATGCTGAACTGTTCGTAGTTTCTATTAAGTGAGGGTTCTCTATTCTTCATCTTCTCAAATTTTGTTTTTTTAATTAGTCTGTAGGGACAGCTAAGGTGTACACTATCAGAAAAAAAATCCTTTATTCAAACGTAGGTAGTCTGTTAAGGCTTAGACTATACTCTCAATTGACTATTGTCAACCTCGTTTGACCTATAGTTTGCTTTGCACGAACTTATAGTGAGTAGTGATTAATAACAGACGATTGATTTTATCGAACAAAGTTTTTTCTCCTATTAATTACAAAAGAAAAACAGGGTTAAAACAGGTTAAAAATTTTTACCCGGCTCTAAACATGAAGGTTTTCGCTGTACCTGTAATTGGAAACTCTCAAGGAGTTTCACATTTAGAAATAATTTTGTTTGTTCGTTGAATTGAGAGAGTTAGTGTAAACTAATTGAACGGTTTTATGGTTTCGGTCCTTTCTTTAAATAAAACGTAGACTATGCTACTTTCCATTGCTCGCAGATATACCTTAAAGCATATCGTGCACTATTAGTTATGTGTAGTTCTGTTCTCCCTTGACACTCTGAAATAACTCTTTAAACAGTGTTACAGAAACATCCAGTATGAATGCTACATCATTAAGTGATGCCTCAAACCTCAAACTCTCATTGAAGGGATTTGCTGGCAAAAACTGTCAGTTGATCCAGATTGGTTCATTTTCGACATTAAACACAAAGAAATCTGTCCAATACCTGCACCAGTCGTACTATTGACATGGATAAGTTCGGCCGAAAGACATGACCAACATTTTGATCAAACACCCACTCATTTGCCTGTATTTGTATTTGTCGTTGAAATGGATGGAGCACGATTTTGAGACGGAAAGATCATCAAAATATTGGCACCGTTGTTGTCAAGAAATATGCCCAAATATGTTTCGTCTCATTTCTCCATCTAACCGCAAATTTTTGCGAGTGGAGTCCAATTCAGTCTGTAATCATATGGACGACCGCGAACCGGGGTCCGATTTGTTTATCGTGAGTATGATTACAGATTTTATCAATAAAGGGCAAAATTACTGAGCGCTGATTGGTTGAGAGAGAGGGCATTTTTCCTTAATCGAGGGCATTTTTAGTAATCAAGAGGGGGCATGATTACCTGTTAATGATTGGCTAATCCGTTGCATAGCAACCGTTCGTTATCTTGAAATTTGTTAAAAATAGACTGCGCGCGTGATTTTCCTTCGTATAAATTTTGCCCTTTATTGATAAACAAGTAATCCCATGAGACCTCGTACTATTAAGGATTAATAGATCCTTCCACGGTTTTAGCGGCCATATTGGTTGGGGGTCAAACAAAACCTCGTTGCTAGGCAACGAGTCCTAGAATCTCTTACGATAATAAGACGCGCATCGCTACCCTCGTTAAATTTTCGCTTTGTTCAGGAACAAGAATCAATATCCATCGCTAAAAAAGATAAGACATTGATAAAGGTGAGTGACCTTTTTTCTCTAGGCGAAAAACCTTTTATTCTCTGCGTTTTTATGGGAACACTGGGGTTTCTTAGAACGTGACCTCGCGGCTGACATAATGCCAGAGGGTCACAGTACTGCTTTTTCTAAAGACTTTTTGCAACTTAATTGGGCAGAGGAAAAATTGAAATAAGATAGAGATAGTAGATAGTTAGTTTATTATCAAGAACCTTGCAGCCACAGGCTGAATTACGTTTGATTTACAATAAAATATATACTACAAAAAATACATGGCTAAGAAGAACTAATTAAAAAGACAAAAATATATAATCAAGAGGAAAACAATATTACATCATTGCTTTATGGACATAGTGATGGATAAAACTATTTCGAGTACGAATGGTGTGGAGGCGCCGTGTAGTAAAAGAGTGCTGACTCCTTAAATTGACTTCGCACTCATTCTTGGGAGGTAGTAAGCTATAGAGCTTGTGCGAGGGATTAGACAGGATGGAATTAAAAAGCTTATCACATAAGAACTCGCGGCGGTAGTGTAAGGGAACTAGACCAGTCAAAAGAAGCGCCTCATTGTACGAACAATCTGGATAGATAATACGTAAAGCTCGCCTTTGACATCTCTCAAGATCTACTGAAAGGTATTGCGGGGTATTGCTATAAAATAAATATATGCGGTATTGCTATAAATATGTTTACGTGCCCTTAAAACTTTTTCGTCCAGACAGGCTAACATACTATTGAAAAACAATTAACTCGGCAAAGAGAAACCCTTGGCTAAATGGGTTTTGGAGATAAGTGTTGTGTGGGCAACTTCCAAATGCCATCACAAGATGTGTTAGAAACATCAAGGTCGGCAAATGTGCGCATTTATGTAGAGCAGGCAATAGGTAGGGTCAAACACTTCAAGATTTCATATAATGCCAATGAGCTGCCTTCCTTTGTGTGATGACATACTCATTACATGTTGTAGCCTATGCAATCTTCTTCCTCCCCTATGTGAGTAATAAATATTTTAAAGAGAACCAAAAATACTAGTGCCTGTATTCTTCCTAGACAGTCTTGCAGTGATATGTAAAGTTGAAAACTGTTATGCTCATTCACTGCATGTAAAGTAAGCAGAGAGCTGTTCAGTCGCTAAGAAATATCCACCATAACTTTTAGATACCTTTATAATATAAAAAAATTCAACAAAAAGGACTAGAGCTATAGTACTGATATCTGTTTTACATATTAAATGACACTGATTAATTTATTCGATTAAGTAAAGCTGTTTGCAAGAGGAGCATAGCCAGTGAAGTTCTTCTGGTTCAATAGTGAGGTCTTCACATTCCCAGTGATACCACAGTGCACACTGATCACAGCATACACTATTTTCACCATCCTTCTCAATTTCATCAGGTTCCAAGCACAGGCATTCACATTTTGGATAGTAAAAGATACCTACCAAACCCAGCAAAACCTTAACAACATAGCCTTTGTAAAAGAAAACTAAATCCTGCTCAACTGTTTGATAAAAAACCTCATCTCGCTGAACTTCTTCCACTAAAGGGTCACCTACTTGTGTCCACACAACAAAATACCCCTTAAAGCAATTTGATAGGACAATTTCCCCTTGTAATTGGGTGTAGTACTTATGTCCTTTGTTCAGACATACTTTACCACTATCCATCTGTAAAAACTCAGTTCGATTCCAGGCATCAAGAACCCTTTCACCTTTAATGCTGTATGGACATTTGCATTCAACAACAAATGTTCCACAGCAATCACAGGTGCCAATAGTATCAGGACTTGCCCCAATGTAAGGGAGATCCCTTTTTACAAATAAGCCAGCCTCAAAAATCTGCATGTTGGTATGCTTAGGTCCCTCTGTTGTTACAAAAGCATCTAATGCCTCCTTCTCATGTGCTCGCCCCCATTGCACAGCTGGAACATTATTTAGGGACTGGTGATGAACAATCCTGGCAATAAGGGGTTTGGTCTTGACCACCTTTTTGCGTCCAGCTAAAAGTGTTTTCGCTTTGGTATGAACCTCATGAAATTTTGAGGCAGTTATCCTTCCTTTCCTCTGCTCCACCCATTCTGTACATTGGCTTTGAGCCCTAGTGGCCTTTTCAATTGAATCACACTGATTCTGGCTCAAGTGAAGTGACTCAAGAAACCCTGTCACAATGGTTACTTCCCCTTCCCCCTTATGTTCTGAGGCAAATTTCTCTGCAACTTGGTTCAGTGGAAGAGGTAAGTCTTGTGCATCATGACTTTCTTCTTCCACTTCGACAGCCTTAAAAATCACCGACTTATCAGTAATTTTTTTCCATTTTGCAAGAAATCTATTTTTGCTTTCTTCAGTGGCAGCTCGTTCACACTCTCTGCGAGGATCAAAAGTTTTCTTTAAATCTGAGTTGATTTCCCTCCTTTCTTGGTTTGTGTTGTTGTGTGAATCAGTTCTTATTTTAAGTCTCTGATTTTCTTAGGCTCAACTTCTCTAAAGGTGCGATCATTCCATCTGCATGGTACAGATGTACATGAAGGATTAGTGAAGCCCATAGAAACTGCATGCTCCACTTTGTACAAAAGTGCCATAACATGATTGCAACTTTGGGAGTAGCCTGCTGTACAGCTACACCATGCAGACAGGACACCCCCCTGATTTGTATCAATGGCTACCCACACCTCCCGTGGCTCATCTCTGACTCGTTGGGATGGTGTAACTTTGCACTTTAAAATACACTCTCCGGTAGAAACAAATGTGTGTGAATACACCGTACCCACGAATCCACTGACAAAGTAGGAATAAGCTTTACAAAGCTTGTACTTCCCTACATAATCCGAGTCAAATTCTTTCTTTGACAAAATAAAAGAGAACACTTTCCCAAGGTCTAAAGCTGGCCATGTTGTCATATCGTTTCTCCATTCATCCTCTGCAATATGCCTGGGGTCTCTAGGAAGACTTTTAATTCGTTGTTGGTACTCGACTGTGAGTCTCGACCTCAACTCCTCGTCGGATACCACAACCCGAACATTACGTTCACAAGTAGAAAAGGCTCTGGCGACAAGCTCTCTTTTTTTACCAGTTACACTTAACCCCCTTAAACTTAGGTAATCTTTTAGTTCACCCAAGCTTTTCTGGAGGAAATTTTCGTAAAGATCTTCTGGATTTACACTAGAGGGCTCTTTCGGAACACGCGTAGCCATGGTTCGAAATAAAAACAACTATTGAGCTTGAAAACACCTAAAGTACAAAAACCAAAACCAAAATTTTAAGTACGTTGTAATGCTACCACAGTAAAACCTAAAATTTAAAGCTACACAATATCGATGGCTATAAAATATATTCTAATTTCTCAACCGAAAGAGGTGCTTTTTAAAATGCGATTTTCGCATCATAGCGGCCGCGAAGTCAACTTCGAACAACATATCAATCTGCCCATAAAACGCAGAGATAAAACGGTATTTCGCCAAGAAATTCGGCACTTACTTTCAGTAACGCCTTATCTTTGTTCCCGCTAGATTTGGAGACGAAAATAAGCAATTTTCCTTCAATAAAGTTAAGATATTGAGCGAAGGTACCGAAGCACGTCTAATAATTACAAAAGAATCTATCGCTCGTTGCCTAGCAACGAGGTTTTGTTTGACCCCCAAACAATATGGCCGCTATAAACCGTGGAAGGATCTATTGCACTTGAGTTTTCAAAATTTTCCAAATTGCCCTCGTCGCTTCGCGACTCGGGCAATTTTGGAAAATTTTGAAAACTCTCGTGCAATTAATCCTTAATAGTACTTGGCCTCATGTGATTACATATACGAATTAGACGGTTCAAAGTTCTTTTACCAGTTAATCAAAAGTAAGACAAAAATTCAAATAGAAAAGCATCTGTTATACGTTTCTATGGAAAAAACAACAATTAACTCGGCGAAATGCGCGACAACAGTCGTGCACATGACGCGTACTGTCCATTTACACAGAAATGACGTTTCAACTGTCCTATCACACCATGCAATTACCAGCATGACGCGTACACTATCCTATTAGTGCTCAAATCTGGCTGGTGATAACCAATCGCGTTCGAAAATTTTAATTTTTTATAGTTTTAATACACATCTTAAACGAACGACAATAATGAGCGTTAATTGTGAGATTTGCCTCGATTCCGTGGTTAATTCACGTATTTTAAAGTGTGGGCATGTCTTCTGTACTGACTTCGAGGAGACTGCTTTGACTTATGGCAACCGATGTCCAGTGTGTAAACAACCGCAAGGTGTTGTCAAAGGAAATAAACCTGACGGACAAATGCATATACCATAGTCAGAAGAGTCTTCCACGGAAACTATAAAATAATCACACAAGGATGGCTCTTCTAGAGCCTTTAATGCCCGATTGGTGTTCACGATGGGCACATAAGTAACTTCTGGGTGGCAAAACCAGATCACCTGGAATAGTATTCACCACAAGACTCATGTATCTGGAGGGCCTCTAGCATGAGTGATTTGTTAATATTTTTCCACCTAAAAGAATATACATTGGACTCTAACGTTGGGGAGAAGAGTGAAAATTTGGAAGCCTCTATGTTCTTCTACTCACAAATCCCCTCTACTAATCTTTCATATTATTACACAAACTGCAGTGTTATACGAGGATTTCCGGAGAAAAGCCTTAACAACACACGTCACTCGCCTTTGGCGTCACTCGGTCAGGTTGATGAATAAACGGCAAAGCCTTCACGATTCTCATTACTTAACAATTGGTTCATACATCAGCGTGCCGCATCGAGATATGAAGCACGTGGGAAGTTTGGAGAGCACGAAAGATGGGTAAGAGTTGAATTTACTAGCTATGTTATAAAAGTTGTTTGTCTGCGTTTTCTCGAATCATGGCGGCTAAAACACTAAAAAATCCGTATCGCTGGCAGACAATGAGGTCAAAACTTTCTTAGAAAGGGAAGAAAACCAATAAGGACAACTCACAACCGAAAGCAATATACTAAAAGAAAAACCGAAAGTTGCGTTTGGTGTTAGCATTTCTCTCGTCTGAAAATGAAAATCGGCAACTGGAAGATTTGCCAGTAGGCGATTTTGGCCGTTTATCTGAAAGACTTCTTCTGTCGGTAAGGACAAAGTCAATAAATGAGAATTTTGTAAATTGAAAATTTACAAACTAATGTAATTGTACATTGTAATCATGATTCAACGCATTTTTCCATCTTAAGAGTCAGCGCCAACGCGCTCTAAGATTGTTATTCGAGGATTCTCGATTCATTTACTTTTATTCATCAATGAAGTCGGCTTTTCTTCCCAGTAAAGGGCTATTTTGTTTATATGATAAACAAAATAATACATGGTTGCGTGTAGATATGGAATTTCTCTTCTCGTGTTCAACTCGACATCTCACTCGTTCGCTGCGCTCACTCGTGAGCTATCGAGTTAAACACTCAAAGAGAAATTCCATATCTACGCGCGCCCATGTATTATTCTCTGTATATTACATATTGCTCAACTCACTGCTAAAATATTTGTAATTATCATCACAGGTATGGTTATCCGGACTTGGGTCATCTCCAACTGGTAAAGGAAGACTTGGCAGCCAAGGGAATTCGCCGCCGATCCCAATGGGCAATATAAAGACTGTGATATCATCACCTTCCTGAAAAGAAAGGACTCCTCTCATATGACTTTGATATTTGTATATACTTGGTAGTTAGGTTACAAAAACATCGAGAACAATGAAAATCAAAAACATTAAAACAATAACATCCCTAATACAGAGGTATATAGGCGGTATAAACCTATGGTATGCTATCGGTTATTCAAAAGATGCAAAGTGATCTCCAGAGAATGACTCGCGATCCAGTGAATGGATTCCTTTGTTGTTAAGAAGCCCAGAAGCCCAAACCTATAATATACCCCGACGCAACGAACAAATGTTAACACGTGGCAAAAGACAAATGCGAAACGGACCAATAAGAATCAAAATCCTTTAATTTTTTAACAGTAGAACAACTTCTCAGTTAACAGCTCATTATAAATGCCGACATTGACACTATTGACACATCTACAGATCCACTTTATCCTCTTTATTTCTTATTAGTTCTATTCACTTTTTTATTTTTAAAGGTTTCTTGTGGTTAAAGGCGTAAGTGGTAGAAATTTCCAGTCAAATGCCATTGTTTCTCCGTTTGCCAGTAACTTCCACTGAAATTTGTCCTCCTTGCTCAAAAAAGTGAAACGCGCGTGAAAGTGTCTGTGACGGCTGTCATGCAAAAGGTCATGACAGTCGTTCTACGGGTCGCATTACATTTTTTGTTACAAAATAGCCCGAACTTTTCTCAACCTGGATGCTTCGCTTATGGCGGGCTAAGAAAGAAAATTTGAGGAATTACAGGATAAAAGATGATGTTTAAGATAATGTTTATTTTAATTGTAACGAATTGTGATTACGTGACTATCAATACCCTTTTGTTTTGTGTAACGTACCAGGAAAGATGAGACACGTATGATTTGTAAGTTATAAGAAAGATAGCCAGAAGGATCGTCAAGTACTCGAGTTCTAGAACGGGGAAAGAGATATGCTATGTTTATTTTTATATTTAAACACGGAAACGTGTACGATCAAAGGCAGTTTTGTATCGATTAGGATATTTCTTTATTTAGACTCATTTGTTGGTCTGTGTGGACGTCCCTCGAGTTTATACACACTAAAAACACAACAACATGAAAAGAAATTTATCATTTCAAAAACATAAAAGGACCATTTTCCGGCACGCAAAATTTCAAAGCGGAATTGTGTTGTGGCTTATGATATGGCGAAGTTGCACACTTTTTCATCGTTTTACGAGAGGGTCAAATGCCATTCACGCGTATTTTGAACTTTTCGATTTTTTGGACAAAGAAAAGCGCGATGGAACTTTTTGATTTAATTTTTGAAAAAGGTTCGTCGAAAAGTCCTTTAGGAAAAAGTAAAAGGAATAACGAAATTTTGCAACTTTCAACCGTTTCTCGATATTTACAGTCGTTGGCTCTTAAAAGCATTATCACGGAAAGAAAGGCTGCTCTCGGCTACTTATTCTACTATGGTTATCATCTACACATGTTTTGTTTTTGTTTTAGATGTTCTCTTGTCATATTTTGTTTGTTATGTTTCCATGTTTCTTACTCTACTCGTACTCATCTTTCCCAACCGTTGGTTTTGAAACATTGGAGGTCCTGGGTACAATTGCTATCACATGACCGCAAGTAAACTTGTGAGGGCTTTCACGGTGAAGGTGTCTACGCTTTCCATTTGCCTTTAAAGAAGTCATGGCCCAAGCTAAAAGTTTTTTCGATGACGTGAAAAAGGAAATAGAATGCCCAGTGTGTCAGGAGCAATTCGGCGCAAACAAGCAACCAAAACTTCTCAAATGCCTGCATACCTTTTGTAAATCATGCTTGGACGGATGGCTTCGACAACATCGCACAGGCGCCTTAAGTTGTCCTACTTGCCGTACAGTAACTGAGTGCCCCAACAATGACATCGACAGTCTTCCGTCCAACCTGTTTTACAAACAAATGGTGGAAATTGTGGAGGCATACACTGGCCAAGAAGAATCATCATGTTGCGGGAAATGCGACGAACAAAAATCACTGAGGTTTTACTGCTGCAATTGCAACTGTTTACTATGCCAAGAATGCGCTGCACTGCACAAGAAGTGGAAGGATTTCAGAGGCCATCAGCTCAAGGAAATTGGACAACTTGAGTCCAGTGATGTAGAAGACTACTCTCGAAAAACGAACGTCTGCAAGGATCACGATGACGAATTTAGATTTTTCTGCGACGCATGTCAAATTTGCATTTGTCGTGACTGCGCCATATTGGACCACGACGGCCACAAGAAAATTTCGCTAGAGAAAGGACTAGAAATCAAGACAACTGAAATTGAGAATAAGATACGAGAGGTTCAGGCAAACAGATCTCACTTAGGAGACAAAAAGGAATCTTTAAAGAAACAGAGAATCAAGGTAATGAACAGCTTTGAGCGAGCAACAAACAGTGTACGCATGGTTGCAGAACAGTGGATTACATACATACGCAAGCATGAAGCAGACATAACAGAAGAGTTGATGAAGCAGAAAGACGCATTTGAAGGTGAATTTTCAAACCAGATGTCGAGCTTGGATGGAAGAGTGGTGGAAATCGAAAGCAGCCTCAATTTGGGAGGAGAAATTCTCTCTCGTAAGAATCTACCAGAAATTTTAAATGTTAAAGAAATGTTGGAGAACAGGCTGCAAGACCTCTCCGTGCCCTTTGAGCCCACACTGGTCTTCCCTGAAGTTGAGTACAGTTTAAATAATTTTGCTTGCTCGAAAGACGGACCTGGAAAGCTGATAAGGACAGTTACAGAACCTACGGTATCTGTTGCAGAAGGTCGTGGTTTGAATGAGGCCATTGAAGAAAAGGAGGGCACATTTACTGTGATTACAAAAGATATCAAGGGACAAATAGTTTATAGCGAAATCGATCAGGTCAATGTTGAAATAATCTCCATCAATACGATGGGACGTTTGGTAGCCAGCGTGACTGACTCTAAAAATGGTCGATATCAAGTAAAGTACAGAAGTGAAACAGCAGATGACTTCAAAATATCTGTTACAGTCCGAGGTGAATCCATCAAGGACAGTCCATTTAGATTACGAGTGAGAAAGAGAGAGGCACAGATACATCACCAGGTATCATCTTCATGTTCTGAAAATTTTTATATTTAAAATTGACTATATGAGTCTGAAATATTTGATTAAAGGTTATTTCCTGGTTGAATATATTATATATTGCCGGAGTAAATATTACGGTGGAGGTTCAAGCGGTGCAATCACATACTTCGCGCTTATTGATTGTTCGTTTATCGTAATGACAGTCATCAGAAAGTTAAAGAACATTAGAAACCAGCAACACCTCTGAAGTCAAAACAATTATGAATGATTGTCTCAGCAACTATGGATCGCCAAAACTTGGAGGATGATTCCTTTGCAATACCACCGTGTCTTTTAGAGTGTTTAACCAATAATTGTTCTCTTTTTTTTCAGTTCCACATTGATAACATATTTGAAATGACAGGTAAGGGTATACTATTTACGTGGTTGATTCGTTCGCTTCTCGTGGTAAATTTAAAATTTTAGTTAAAACGTACATTCTTCTATTTTAATTTCACAGGTACTGCTTGAACATGTGAAAGAATGCCCCTGTCATTGAGTTAGTCAATGATGAGTGCATGGGCAATTTTGTGGAGAAATTATTCAAAAATACGGTCTTGCATCAGATTCCTCATTATTCCACATATATGTATATATATACATGTTTTTTTGAATATCTATTATTACCTATTAATTATTTACTTATTAATTTGTAATAACCTCTTTCGCACTATTACTTCGTCATCACCAAAAAGTATCAGAGTTTAACTACAAAACACTGCATGTTCATCGTTAATGGGTGGTATTACTCCGTTGCATTTTTCTGCAGTTTTCAAACCTTGATATGTTATTCATAACATGGATTATGCTTCTATAGGAGCTGATAAGGATGACAAATGCGCCATTTGCCTCGATACCTTGAAAAATGCACGAACTTTGAAATGTAAGGACGTCTTCTGCACCAGCTGTGTGGAGAGAGCTTTGAAGTATGACAACAGGTGTCCAGTGTGTAAGGAACCTCAAGGTGCTGTTCAGGGGAATCAACCCAAAGGAGAAATGCAGATTCAGAGACTTCATCAGAGTCTACCAGGCTATTTAGGTAATAAAGTTAAAGGAATAACGCATAAATAATTATCCAAAATACTAAAAATTGGAACAACCATTGACACAATAAAGAAATATTACGAGGTATTTTAACTATACAAAGTTTAAGATCCCCTTGTCGTAAGTGGACTTCTGGTCGAAAATTAGCAGGAGCTTATTGTCCTGACACAACTAAACAAAATAAATTGATCAATTAAATAATTGATCCTTTGTACCTTTACAATTTCAGCTGAGATGATCATTTCTATACTTGTAAGAATGTCAAATAATGTTTTAGTCAGTTTTTAAAAGGTTCATCTTCTCCTGAGGTTTATACTGGCTTCCCGTATACATTTGACTGTATCATCCACAATTGGGGCTTTAAATTTCTGTTGAATTTGTATTTTGTAATAAAGAAAATGCTGGCAGTAATTTTGTGAATGTAATTTAAATGCAGGCTGCAATACAATCTGCATCAACTATAACTTTCCACCTGGAACTCAAGGCCCAGAGCATCCAAATCCTGGTCAAAGGTACGGTGCCACCAGTTGCTCCGCATATCTTCCCGATAATCAAGAGGGGAGAGAGGTACTGGCACTTCTAAAGAGAGCCTTTGATGCTCGGTTGATTTTCACTGTGGGTACATCAGTAATATCTGGACGGTCAAACCAGATTACCTGGAATGATATTCACCACAAGACAAGTATTTATGGAGGTCCTCAGGGGTGAGTGAGAGTTAAGTGGTATCATCTAAAGATCATGTTCTCTACTTATAAAGTAAAAACGAAAATACGTCAGAATCGAACGTGCTGTAAATATTTGGACTTCCAAGCTTAACTCTTGTGATTGCGACACAGATTCTTTCAAATATCTTCTAGTGGTAAGGGTCTGGCTATATATGCTTGATGTAGTGTGCTTGTCGTGTGTTTAACGGCCTTATTACGAAACTGAATAACAGCGTAATGCAAACTACAAATATATTATTGCTATTGTTGTCATTATCATCACAGGTACGGTTACCCCGACCCAGACTATCTCCAACGGCTCAAAGAAGACTTGGCAGCCAAAGGAATTCGCTAATCTACTGTGGTCACTGACTCCCGGAAGTTAAAATTCATGAACTGTTCGTAGTTTCTACGAAGTGAGGGTTCTCTATTCTTCATTTTCTCAGATTTTGTTTTTTTAATTAGTACACTGCAGGGAGGGCCAAGGTGTACAATATCAGAAACAAAAATCCTTTATTCAAACGTAGGTAGTCTGTTAAGGCTTAGACTTAGAAGCTTACCTATACTCTCAATAGACTATTAAGGGTTTAAGTAAATAACAACAACAAAGATTGCAAAAACAGTGGTAAAGACGGCAACCTTTTTAAAAGCGCCCAATGCATCATGCATGGATTCTTGGCATTCTGTATAGAAGTGAGCTTTTAATTGCCTTTCATTTACTTTTCATTGTCAACCTCATTTGACCTATAGTTTGCTTTGCACGAACTTATAGTGAGTAGTGATTAATAACAGAAGATTGATTTTATCGGACAAAGTTTTTTCTCCTATTAATTATAAAAGAAAAACAGGATTAAAACAGGTTAAAAATTTTCACCGGCTCTAAATATGAAGGTTCTCGCTGTACCTGTAATTGGAAACTCTCAAGGAGTTTCATATTTAGAAATAATTTTGTTTGTTCGTTGAATTGAGAGAGTTAGCGTAAACTAATTGAACGGTTTTATGGTTTCGGTCCTTAAAGTTTCTTTAAATAAAACGTACACTCTACTACTTTCCATTGCTCGCAGATATACTTTAAAGCATATCGTGCACTATTAGATCTGTGTAGTTCTGTTCTCCCTTGACACTCTGAAATAACTCTTTAAACAATGTTACAGAAACTTCAGGATGAATGCTACATCATTAAGTGATTCCTCAAACCTCAAACCCTCAATGAAGGAATTTGCTGGCAACAAACTGTCAGTTGATCAAGATTGGTTCATTTTCGACATTAAACGCAAAGAAATCTGTCAAATACCTGCACCAGTCGTAGTATTGACATGGATAAGTTCGGCCGAAAGAAATAACTAACATTTTGATGAAACACCCACTCATTTGCCTGTATTGTCATGTAGAAGGTCACGACAGCCGTTCAACGGGTCGCATTACCTTTTTTGTCACAAAATAGCCCGAACTTTTCTCAACCTGGATGCTTCGCTTATGGCGGGTTAAGAAAGAATATTTGAAGAATTACAGGATGAAGCTTTAAGATGATGTTTATTTTGATTGTGACGAATTGTGATTACGTGACTATCAATACCCTTTATTTTGTTTTGTGTAACGTACCAGGGAAGATAATACATGTATGATTTGTAAGTTATAGGGAAGATAGCCAGAAGGATCGTCAAGTACTCGAGTTCTAGAACGGGGAAAGAGGTATGCTATGTTTGTTTTTGTATTTAAACACGGAAACGTGTACGATCAAAGGCAGTTTTGTATCGATTAGGATATTTGTTTGTTTGGACTGATCTTTGTGGACGCCCCTCGAGTTCGAGTTTAGGATATATCAATTAACGTGGATTGTTTATTAATAGTTTTATATTTACTCGTTGTATTTCAGTTTTTACGAGCTTTCAAGCAGAATAAGTTATTTTGATGATTGATAGAAGCTTGGAGGTTTTGTAGAAAATTAAAACCATTCCTCCGATGCGGCTTTGTCGGATCGATTGACTTCAGCGTTCGCCCGTTACAATGATTCCTAAATATATATACCGGCCCTTTTTAAGAACTTTCAATATCCCGTGACAACTGTTCAGCGTTCCGCACGGCACTTTTTTCAATTACAGCCCGAACTCTTTTCAACCTGGACGTGCTGCTTATGGCGGGCCAAGATGGAAAATTAAAAACATATGTGGCATTCTTTGCTATAGGCCTATAGAGTTGACCTTTTTTTACCTTTGCAAAGAGGACACAAACGACATTATTTCAAAGGGCCACGATACACATTGAAAACGCAATAACACGAAAAGAAATTTGTAATTTCAAAAAGATTAAAGGACCATTTACTGGTACGCAAAATTTCAAAGCGGGATTGCATCATGTTGTGGCTTACAAAATGCCGAAGTTGCACAATTTTTCATCCTTTTACGAGAGGGTCAAAGGCCATTTAGGCGTATTTTGAACTTTTCGATTTTTTGGAGAAAGCAAAGCGCGATGGAACCGTTTGTTTTGAAGTATTTGAGGTCCTGAGTACTATTGTAATCACATGACCGCAAGTGTACTTTCGCTTTGTACCAAGTTACACTTGGGTTATTAGGGCTTTAACGGTGAAAGTGTCTACGCTTTCTATTTTGCCTCTGATTAAAAGAAGTCATGGCCCAAGCTAAAAGTTTTTTCGATGACGTGAAAAAAGGAAATAGAATGCCCAGTGTGTCAGGAGCAATTTGGTGCAAACAAGCAACCGAAACTTCTCAAATGCCTTCATACCTTTTGCAAATCATGCTTGGACGGATGGCTTTGACAAAATCGTACAGGAGCCATTAGTTGCCCAACTTGCCGCACAGTAACTGAGTGCCCCAACAATGACATCGACAGTCTCCCGTCAAACCTGTTTTACAAACAAATGGTGGAAATTGTGGAGGCATACACTGGCCAAGAAGAATCATCATGTTGCGGGAAATGCGACGAACAAAAATCACTGAGGTTTTACTGCTGCAATTGCAACTGTTTACCATGCCAAGAATGCGCTGCACTGCACAAGAAGTGGAAGGATTTCAGAGGCCATCAGCTCAAGGAAATTGGACAACTTGAGTCCAGTGATGTAGAAGACTACTCTCGAAGCCGGAGCTAACGACTGCAATGAACACGATGACAAATTTAGATTTTTCTGCGAAGCATGTCAAATTTGCATTTGTCGTGACTGCGCCATATTGGATCACGACGACCACAGGAAAATTTCGTTAGAGAAAGGACTAGAAAATAAGACAACTGAAAGTGAGAATAAGATACGAGAGGTTCAGGTAAACGGATCTCACTTGAGAAACCAAAAAGAATCTCTAGAGAAACGTAGAATCAAGGTAATGAACAGCTTTGAGCGAGCAACAAACGGTGTAGGTATGGTTGCAGAACAATGGATTACATCTATTCGCAAGCATCAAGCAGACATAACAGAAACGTTAATGAAGCAGAAAGACGCATTTGAGGCTGAATTTTCAAACCAGATGTCGAGCTTGGATGGAAGAGTGGTGGAAATCGAAAGCAGCCTCAATTTTGGCGAGGAAATTCTCTCTCGTAGAAATTTTAAATGTTGAAGAAATGTTAAAGAACAGGCTGCAAGAACTTTCCGTAACCTTTGAGCCCACATTGGTCTTCCCTGAAGTTGTATACAGTTCAAATGATTTCACTTGCTTGAAAGACGGACCTGGAAAGCTGATAAGGACAGTAACAGAACCAACGGTATCTGTTGCAGAAGGTCGTGGTTTGAATGAGGCCATTGAAGGAGAGGAGAGCACATTTACTGTGATTACAAAAGATATGAAGGGCCAAGTAGTTTATAGCGAAATCGATCAGGTTAATGTTGAAATAATCTCCATCAATACGATGGGACTTTTGAAAGCCAGCGTGACAGACTCTAAAAATGGTCGATATCAAATAAAGTACAGACGTGAAACTGCAGATGACTTCAAAATATCTGTTACAGTCCGAGGTGAACCATCAAGGACAGTCCATTTAGATTACAAGTGAAAAAGAGAGAGACACAAACATTTCACCAGGTATCATTTTCATGTTCTAAAAATTTCCATTTTATTCAAAAGGAAAGAACGGTAGTCATTTTAATACTGATTGTATGAGTCTGAAATATTTGATTAAAGGTTATTTCTTTCTGCCTTTTATGGCTACCGAGGTTAAATAAATTAAGTATTGTCAGAGTTATTTATTTACTGTACCTACTTTTTAATTAATATTATGGTAAAAGGTAAAGAATAAAATCAGAAAATTTGTGCTTACTGTTTGTTCATTCATCGTTATTACAGTCACCGGAAAGTTGAAACAACGTGATAAACCAGCTACACCTACAAAGTCAAAACAATTATGAATGATTGTTTCAGCAGCAATAGATCACCCAACACTTGAACGAAGATTCATTTGCAATACCACTGTGTCTTTGAAAGTGTTTAACCAAAAATTTTTCTCCTTTTTTCAGTTCCACAAGGATAAGATAACTTCTATGAAAACGGGAATGAAAGCTGAGCCAAAGAAATCTAAAATGACAGGTAAAAGGTATACTATTGACGTGGTTAATCCGCTCGCTTCTCGAGGTAAAATTTAAAATTATAGTTATTACATATATTCTGCTTTTTTCTGGGAAATTTCGATGACATACACCGAGCGTGAAAGCCAAGTAACAGGACCAAGATTCCTCATTATTCCCAATATCAAATAGTTTCTTATATTTTTACTTACCTTAAACATAATTTTAATTTGACAATATTGTGAAGCGCACCTGAATATATCCATATAGAGGTCTGCGCTATATAAATATAAAATATTATTATTATTAACCAACAACACCTCAAAGTCATCAGTGAAGAGGCCTCCACTTAATCATATCGAAAACGAAATTCTCTCAATGGCGTAAGGTTATAATTTAGGGTTAAAGGGTGTGATCAATCAAGAATTCTTAACCATCAGGAGGCATAGCACACCTCGATCTGATTGATCGGACGGCGCAGGAAGCAGGGGCCTGGTGCAGAGATGGAACAGATGAGGATGACGAGAACTTTAAAAGTGATGTTCAGTTAGAACACATGTTAGGTAAATACAACATTTATTTGTCATACTTCGACAAATGTGGAACTGTTTACATTTGAAGTGTTCGCGGTTATTTGAATCTGTAATCTTGATTCGATGATGTTCGTTGCGGGCACTCTCACCCAAGAACAGGACATTATTAAACCAAACTGTGTACAAAAGACCATATGGTGCTTCATCACAAGGTTGCCTCTCGTTAAGCAGGTTCTGAACCTGCTTGTACTCCAGTTTCGGTGGTTTGTTGGTATTTTGTCCTTACAGTTGAAACTTCGTGACACTTCCATGTACGAAAGAGAGTCAGGCTCGTATTCGCTTACGTTTTGATACCGAACTACGTCCGCTATTATTGCTTACACATTTCTCCCATCTATAAAGCACCTTCAGGTTACTTTGGATCTTTTTTCGTTGCGTTTTTTTTCGGTTTCAGACAATTTTTGATGACTTCGACTTTTAGGGCCTGTTTACATTGAGGTGGGGGACCTTAGGTACGTCCATATAATCTCTTATTTTACCTTGATCACGTTTACATGATAGGTGGGGTGACCCGCCTAGGCGGGTTTCCCAGTCTGCTGGAAAGGGTAACCCTGTCAGCCGAGGTGACAATTTGTAATGTAAACGTCTCAAGGTGGGGTAAAATGAGTAAAACAATAGCGAAACACGAGTGTGTTAAAACTTTGTACATTTCCTAGTCGTCCTATGCAGAGCTAAAACGTTAAAACACCAATTTTTACATCCTTGTTGCAAAGAAACCTCGACAGCGATTTAGTCTCGTTTTTTCTTTGAACTCAACTCTACATTCACATGTTATGCCGAAGTAAAGACGTTGTACCTTCAGAAACCGTTGACGCATCGAGCTACTGGCGAAAATCTTAGAAGAAAATAAATTATGTTATTTCGGTAACGTTTTACCATACGTCGTCATAGCGACATCTTAAATTCCTTTGTTAAAATTACAAGTGCCATAACAATGTCGAGAAACTTCCCTCCAGCATCCCGGATTTGTAAGATTGTATCAGAAATGCGGGCTATTTTTCGACCACGGTTAGGCGGATTACCTCACCTACCCGGGGTCTCCCACATTCATGTAAACATGCCCTTAGACACTGTTTGGTTCTTTCTGATTGCTCTGTAATTTTGCGAATATAGTTTTTCTGCTTTGGAAGTTTCGTTCTGTTCACTTCATAAATATGTTTCAGTTAAAAGTTCCTCCCTTAGAAAGTCACGCCAAAAGACGTAAACAGGGCAAGGTTCGGATCGTTTAGTCCGGCCATATTTTTCCTTCGCTTCGCATTTTGCCTTCAATATACCGTCACATATTTTGCACGTTCTGTCGACCTAGCATCACGTTTCAATGGTGTAATAGTGGTATAATGATATGTTCATATCATTGTGTATCTTAAAAATTGTAGTAGTTTTTCTCACATGATCTTTAATCTGAGAAGAAAGACGAACTTGGCACCTTAAGTTAGCCTCTACAAGCACGTTTCCCTGAGATATTGGTCATGAAGTTGGGCAAATTTTACATGATAACCATTGCCTTTAACCTTGCGAGGTTGTTTAGGTACGGTACAAGATAATAACTTTGAAACATGTTTAAAATCCTTCATCAGTTTTACAGAATATATCAAGGATAGAAGCACTGAGGCGTAAGTTCTACATTACGTAAACGTCGAGTGGTTTGAAATATTCTAGCTACTTAAAATCAGCTCTTATGTTTCGTAGGTTCAGTTGAGCTTTCTGTTGTTAAGGGTGACATCACGGATCAAAACGCCAATATGATGGTGAATGCAGCCGATTGCAAACTCAGTCATGATGCTGGAGTAGCAGGCACAATCATCGATAAAGGGGGCTTTGGTATACAGAAAGAATTCATCGAGCTCTTTCAAATCCAAAAAGATCGGTCTCTGGCTGCTAGCACAACGGCCCCCAAACCTCCAAGTTTTTGCGATGCAGTGACAAGTAACAGACGCGGGGACGTACTAAACGGAAAGGGTCTTCGGGTAGGACCATCTGAAGGTAAGACTACGTTTCGTGAGGTGAAATATTTTATCGCAACAAAACCAATGTCAGGTCTTTGTTTGCAATTTATTGGTTGTATAAGGTTAGTAGAAAGTCGGTTTCAGTGTTACAGCCGTACAAAAGATTGATTTATGCTAATGTTGCCCAAGATATTGCTGTTCGATCTGGAAATGCCTAAAAGAGGAATTAAACTTTTTCACTCTCCGAGCCTAAGAGAAGCTTTTCGAGTTCACGGACTGCTGTCCAAATGAGCCTTCTCAATATTCGAATTGCATGAAAGCTCTTCTATCTGTTGGGATTTTAAACCTTGTAATGGTTTATTTGAATTATTTATGTTATTGGTCCTCATCTACCAGCCTTTGTATTGTGAAGCAGGGTAATTAAGTATTATCAACTGAGTTGATAATTAAAGTAAATATGCCACCATAAAGAGTTTAAAAGCAGACGTTTCGAGCCGTTAGCCCTGCGTCAGAGCAATAGACGAAGGGCTAACGCTCGATAGTCAGCTTAATTCTAAATTACCCTGTTAAACTCTCCCAACGACGCAGCACCACAGTTTCTTTAGAAACTTACCCCCTTTATTCATTTGTACTGTGAACACAGCCATGCTATATCTGCAACAACGTTTAATTTTTCTACATTAACTAGATTCTGCTTCTAGAGGTGCAAGTAAAGATGACGAATGTGTGATTTGTTGGGATGCGATCGAAAATCCTAAAAAATTGGGGTTTAGGCATGTCTTCCGTACTGACTCTGTGGAGACTACGTTGACTTATGACAACCGAAGTCCTCTATGTAAAGAACCGCAAGATGTCAAAGGAAATCAACCTGACGGGAAAATGCACGTGAACCATAGTCAGCAGAGTCTTCCAGGCTATCACGGTAATTATAAAATAATCACACGAGGATAGGATCCCCTTAGAGATTGTAGGACGAATTTGGGTCCCCTCCATCTGAGCGCATGTTTACATGGAGGTTGGGGACCCCAGGTGGGTGAGGTAACCCGCCTCAGCCATGGTCGAAAAATAAAACGCGTTTATATGCATGCACGCGTTTACAACCCCAGGGTGCTGGGGTGAGGTTTCTTGAGGTTGTTGTTGCGCTTGCAATTAAGGAGTTTGAGCAGAGGCGTCTCAAGCTCACATCCCGAAAAAGACGAAAGATTAATTCTCGGACACATGTGTATTTATTCATGAAAGCGTCAAGCGTTGTGTTACGCGGTGTTTGGTTTCGCGAGAAACCGTTGACTTAATACGTTATACGGAATAGTTTGGGAAACCAAATATGGTCGATTTATAACGCTAAATATTCCGAAATGTGAACATTGTACACTCCTTGCGTGTCCGTTGCGGTTTCTGGTGACTTCTGCCATGAGACGGTTAGGAAATGTACAAAGTTTTAAAACATAAATGTTTCGCTTTTGAGTTTTTTGCCATGAACCGACACCCCTGCCAGGCGGGTTACCCCACCTTGACATGTTTATATGGCAAATTGTCACCCCGGCTGACAGGGTTACCCTACCTGGCAGACCGGGCTACCCGCTTAGGCGGGTCACCCCACCTATCATGTAAACGTAATCAAAATAAAATAGGAAATTATATGGACAGGCGGGTTACCCCACCTAGGCGGGTTACCCCACCTAGGCGGGTTACCTCACCTACCTGGGGTCCCCCACCTCGAGGCCTCCATGTAAACAGGCCCTAAATTTTTTGCTTTCCCGTAGATGTTTTGTTTGGGTTACGTTCATTCCTGAAAATGGTTACTTTCGTCTGAGAAAATTATATTCATATTAGTTTTGGTATATGACTGAGTTTGGTGTAACACACCGATAAATCCGGTGAGGTTCCGTGATGAAGTGGTTTTTAACCAGGTTTTCCTCCTCGACACCCGTTCCATTAAAAATGCCCCATCGACCTGTGACGATGTAAAAAGTTTTATTACGCAAGTAGTGCTATCGCTTAAAATAAAGGGAAAGATTTTTAAGAGCTAGTATGAGTGAAGAGATGTGGATCATTCTATATGGTTTGGTAAAAGACTTTGAGAAAAAGGACAAACGATAAACTAAAAAAAAAAAAAAAAAAAAACGTTCGGAGGTCATGGAATAATCGTTGATAGTGCAAAATGTTCTAGATCTCAAGTTAACGGATACAAAGATCTTACTTTGGATTCAATATCCCCTCAGTTGCCATCAAAACGAGACGGATTTAGGACGGATCATTTTACTAGCATGTAAAAGGCAAAATGAATTCGGCACTCATTCTGGTGTCTGGTTACTCCATTTTGACCATCTTGGATGGCGCAATTCTCTTTGCAGGTTGTGGAACAATTATTATTGTCTACAGCTTTCCTTCTGGGATTCAAGGCGGGGAGCATCCACATCCTGGCGAAACATACAGTAGAACCAGTCGTACCGCATATCTTCCCGATAACAGAGAAGGGAAAGAAGTATTGGCTCTTCTGAGGAGAGCCTTTGATGCTCGATTGGTGTCCACGGTGGGCGGTACGTCAATAACTTCTGGGTTGCGAAACCAGATCACCTGGAATGGTATTCACCACAAGACTAATATATCTGGAGGGCCTCACGAGTGAGTGATTCGTTAATATTTTTCTACTTAATTAAAAGAGAATACATTGGACTCTTTACTATTAAACGTAAAGAGATGTTAATTAACTTTATGTTGTGTCCTAACTTAAAGGTCTATACAAGATCTGTTAGATCTGCTCTAGAGTACGCCGTGCTTGCGTGGCAATCCATTCCAGGTTGTCTGTCTGACAAAATTGAGTCCACACAGAAAAGTGCACTTATGATAATTTTCCCGTGTGCTGATAGCTACTTAGATGCCCTCGAGTTAGCACGGGTGGAGACCCTTACGTGTAGAAGAGATAAGATATGTAAAGAGTATATATGCAAAATGAAGGACTTAAACCACCCTCTTCATCCTCTTCCACCAACACGCCTAGACGATACCTGTCCCTACACCCTAAGGCACAAATCAGACCAGCTGTACTTTTACAGAAACGTTACTACCTGTAGAACAAAGCGCAACGAAGACTTTTTCACTTTTAAGTGTTTTTAACAAATGGGATACATGTTCTGGTGTGGTGTATATAATTTGTACTTAGTATACACAGAAATGTACACAGTTGATTTTATTAATTAAGTTTTCATTGTACTATAACTCGTTAATTCAGTAAGTTACTACAAGAGAGTTTAATAAGCTGTTATTATGTAATGTTGGTTAGAAGCTTGAAAGTTTGGAAGCCTCCATGTTCTTCTTCGACGCACAAGTCTTCCTTATTGATATTTCATAATAATACATATTGCTCAATTCGCTGCTGAAATATTTGTAATTATTATCGCAGGTATGGTTATCCGGACTCAGGTTATCTCCGACGGGTTAAAAAAGACTTGGCAGCCAAGGGAATTCGCTGATCCTAAGTGAGCGGCGACTCTCGAATATTAAAGATACATTTTGGCGCAACATAAAGACTGTGATATTATCACCTATCTGAGAAGAAAGGACTCCTCTCATCTGGCTTTGATATCGTATACATTTGGTAGTTAGGTTACAAAAAAAAAAAAAAAAAAAACAAAAGAATAAAAAACATTAGAACAGTGACATCCCTAATACACAAGTTTCAGGTGGTATAACAGTTCTACTGAAAATGTGGCCATTGTGAGAGTTAAGTAAGAGGCTACATGAAACATATTTTGCTCTTTACGGCTATTAAAACACTGTTTAATGATACGTAACAAAGTTTTTCTGCTTATTTCTTTGCAGTTAATTTTTCCCGTAGGTTGTCACAGAGGATAGCTTTTTTTTTTTATCAGTTATTGTGGATTTCATTTCTCCGTTGAGCCCCAAATGAAAATGCTTAAAGAATCACGCCTTATATCCCGACATTAGAAACAATCCAAACCAGATGAGAGCGGTGAGCTTAATGTTGACCATCATGGTTCTTGTTTCGACCCAAAATTTGACCTACAACGTATACTTCTGTTGGAGGAAGTCTTCATGGGATGGAAACAATTAGAGATGACCAGCTTTAGCGAATAACTACGATCGAACAAGACTTTTACCGTATCACTTATCACATTCACAGAATTAGCAGTTCAGAATAAACTTTGCTGTTTTTCAAACCATAACAACTCGCTTATACAAGGGTACCGTTTGTAATTTTTTTTGGTTCCTAATTTTCATTTAAGCTTTCACTTCTTTGTTTTCTATTTCGCACAAAGTGTCAGGCACTTAGTGAACTGGAGAATAATTTTTACATTGGTAAATGAAACTGCCGTATTTGTAATATTTACATAGATCCGGTTATTCAAAGGATGGAGAGTGATCTCCAGAGAATGACTCGTATTCCGGTGAATGGATTCCTCTGTTTTTAGGTCACGTACTTAGCCAGCGCACATCGCCGATAACCTTTAAACAACAGAGATCGTGCAAGTGTCGCTGTATTTTTGACATGAAAGTATAATAATAGTCAACTTAACGGGATTAAAATAAATATGTATTGAGTACTAAATATGTTTTTTGAACTTCATGCCAAGATTAAAAAAAAAAACCCCTGAAGTTTACAATTCACAACTGTTAAAAACCAAACCATGACAGTAAACTGATGACGCGTATATGGTCAACTTTCTCGACCTGAAAACATGAAGAAGACTTTTACCAGGCCGCCGCCTGGTTAGCTCAGTTGGTAGAGCGCCAGTCTGCTGTGCGGGAGGTCGAGGGTTCGAGCCCCAGACCGGACCAACACTCAGGGTCTTAAAATAACTGAGGAGAATGTGCTGCCTTTGTAATTGTACCAGCAAATGGTTAGACATTCAAGTCTTCTCGGATAAGGACTATAAACCGTAGGCCCCGTCTCCTGCATCTTCAGTGTTACATGGTCAGCAGGGGACGTTAAAAAACCCACACACTTGTCGAAAAGAGTAGGGGGCGTAGTTCCCGGTGTGGTGGTCTACCTGTTGTTTCATTGTACATTTCATGCATGGGCTGGGTGGGTGAGTGAGATCAAATATGGACTGATAGCGGCAGCCAGAGGCGCCTTTACAAGCTGACGTTCGATCTCACTCAATTAGAATTGTAAACCGCCTTGAGACAGTATGTGATATGTGCGGTATATAAATACTCATTCATTCATTCATTCATACCATGATCTTTTTCTCGCCTAAGTGTGCTAGTGTGTCACTTTTTATACAAAACATCGCAAGTGCTGAAAATATTCTTTTACCCTTGAGAGTTTTTGAATTTAAGAGTTTGCTGAAAACTGTCCATCCTCTCCCCCCCTTCTTTCAGTTGCCCCTCTACCCTAATGGTGTGCGAGATCACCCAACGATATCCCTTGTCATTGTGCTGGGTAGTTTGCCCTTAAGAAGAGAAATTGGTTTTATTCGATCTGAAATTTTTCTTGTGACAAATACTTCCTATGAAAAACACTTCCCTTCAGTAAGACATAACGAGTTCTGTCATAGGGGAGTTTTGTTATTGGATCGGTGTTCCCCTCACCCCCCCCCCCTCCTCCAGTTGAGCTTGATTCAACATCTTGTAGGCTTAAGAATGGTCAGCTATATTTATCGTCTGAGACATATGTGAAGTTGGGACTAAAACGGTTTAAAGAGGACCAGTCCATTGATATTTTACAGGCGGCTGTTGGATTAAAATAACGAACTCAATCCAGAAGCCCAAACTTATAATATACCCCGATATAACGAACAAATGTCAACACATGACAAAAGACAAATGCGAAACAGAAAAAAATCATAATCCTTTAATTCTGTAACAATAGAACAACTTCACAGTTAACAGCTCATTATAAATGCCGACAGTAACACTATCGACACATCTAGAGATCCACTTTATCCTCTTTATCTCTTATTAGTTCTATTAACTTCTTTAATTTTGACAACCCACTGAAATTTTGACTTCCACTGAAATTTGTCCTCCTGGCTTCAAAAAGTAAAACACAAGGGAACTTGTCTGTCGCGGCTGTCATGTAAAAGGTCGTGACAGTCGTTCAACGGATCGCATTACATTTTTCGTTAAAATAGCCCGAACTTTTTTCAACCTGGATGCTTCGTTTATGGCGGGCTAAGGAAGAAAATTTGAGGAATTACAGGAATAACCTTTAAGGTGATGTTTAATAGTTGAAAGCCCTTACAACCCAAGCGTAAATTGGTACAAAATCTTGGTATATATATATATATATATATATATATACCAGCCCTTTTATTCAGGCCTTTAAATATCCCATGACAACTGTTCAGCGTTCCGCACGGCACTTTTTTCAATTATAGCCCGAATTCTTTTCAACCTGGACGCGTCGCGTATGGCGGGTCAAGAAAGAAAATAAAAGGAATTAAAGTGCAAGGAAAAAGCTTGAACATGATGTATATTATCAGTCGTAAACATATGTGGCAGACCTTGTTATAGGCCTGTAATTTAGTGTTGACAACTTAGTTAAAAATGTAAATGGGCCACCGTAAAGAGTAAAAAGGCTGACGTTTCGAGTGTTAGCCCTTCGTCAGAACGATTAGAGGAATTGTGGGTCGTGTGTGCGTCTATATGAAGAAAGTGGAGCTACGCTATTGGTGAGAGTATGGTGACGAGAAAACAAGAATAAATTAGCTGAATGAAAAGTGCTAGTTGATACCGTGAGGATTAAGAGTGCCGATTTAGAACATAAATTTTTGTTCTAATGTTTTGCGGCTTTCCGAACTGCTTGGATGTGAGGAAAGGCCGCAATCTGTCATAAGTTGTTTGGAATGATTAGGGAAATTAAAGCGTTATTTATTTAGTTGACCTTTTTTTACCTTTGCAAAAAGAAAACACAAAGCACATTATTTAAAAGGGTGCCTATGCACATTGAAAACCCAACAACGTGAAAAGAAATTTATCATTTAAAAAAGATGAAACGACCATTTACTGGCCCGCGAAATTTCAAAGCGGAATGCATCGTGTTGTGGCGTACGAAATGCTGAGGTTGCACAATTTTCATCACTTGACGAGGGGGTCAACGGCCATTTGGGCGTATTTGGAACTTTTCGATTTTTCGGAGAAAACAAAGCCAGGAGCCCATCACTTAATGGGCTCCTGACAAAGTGCGTTAGAACTTTTTGATACAATTTGTGAAAAAGGTTCATCAAAAGGTCCTTTAGGAAAAAATATAACGAATAATGAAATATTGCATCTTTCAACGGATTCTCGATATTTACGGTCAGTGGCTCTTAAAAGCATTATTACGACAAGAGAAGCTGCTCTCGATTGCTTATTTTATTATGGTCATCATTTATACATGTTTTGCTTTTGTTTTAGATGCTCTCTTGTCTTATTTTGTCTGTTATGTTTCCATGTTTCCTACTTTGTTTGTACTTTATTCTTTCCCAACCGTTTGTTTTTGAAATATTTGAGGTCCTGGGTACAATTGTTATCACATGACCGCAAGTATACTTTCGCTCTGTACCAATTTACGCTTGGGTTGTAAGGGCTTTCACGGTGAAGGTGTCTACACTTTCTATTTTGCCTCTAAAGAAGTCATGGCCCGAACTAAAAGTTTTTTCGATGACGTGAAAAAGGAAATAGAATGCCCAGTGTGTCAGGAGCAATTCGGCGCCAACAAGCAACCGAAAATTCTCAAATGCCTTCATACCTTTTGCAAATCATGCTTGGACGGATGGCTTCGACAACATCGCACAGGAGCCTTAAGTTGTCCAACTTGCCGGACAGAAACTGAGTGCCCCAACAATGACATCGACAGTCTTCCGTCGAACCTGTTTTACAAACAAATGGTGGAAATTGTGGAGGCATACACTGGCCAAGAAGAATCATCATGTTGCAGGAATTGCGACGAGCAAAAATTACTG
This sequence comes from Pocillopora damicornis, assembly GCF_964200805.1. Classification (NCBI taxonomy): domain Eukaryota; kingdom Metazoa; phylum Cnidaria; class Anthozoa; order Scleractinia; family Pocilloporidae; genus Pocillopora; species Pocillopora damicornis. The sequence continues at coordinate 1,225,743 of NC_142672.1, forward strand.
AGGTTTTACTGCTCCAGTTGCAACTGTTTACTGTGCGAAGAATGCGCTGCTCTGCACAAGAAGTGGAAGGATTTCAGAGGCCATCAGCTCAAGGAAATTGGACAACTTGACTCCAGTGATGTAGAAGACTATTCTCGAAAAACGAACGTCTGCAAGGAACATGATGACAAATTTAGATTTTTCTGCGAAGCATGTCAAATTTGCATTTGTCGTGACTGCGCCATACTGGGTCACGTTGACCACAAGAAAATTTCGTTAGAGAAAGGACTAGAAAATAAGACAACTGAAATTGAGAATAAGATGCGAGAAGTTCAGGCAAACGGATCTCTCTTGAGAAACAAAAAGGAATCTCTAGAGAAACGTAGAATCAAGGTAATGAGCAGCTTTGAGCGAGCAACAAACAGTGTACGTACGGTTGCAGAACAGTGGATTATATTTATTCGCAAGCACGAGGCAGACATAATAGGAAAGTTAATGAAGCAGAGAGACGCATTTGAGGCTGAATTTTCAAACCAAATGTCCAGCTTGGATGGAAGAGTGGTGGAAATCGAAAGCAGTCTCAGTTTTGGCGAGGAAATACTCTCTCGTAGAAATCTACCAGAAATTTTAAATGTTGAAGAAATGCTGGAGAACAGGCTGCAAGAACTCTCCGTACCCTTTGAGTCCACACTGGTCTTCCCTGAATTTGTGTACAGTTCAAATAATTTCAGTTGCTTGAAAGACGGACCTGGAAAGCTGATAAGGACGGTTACAGAACCTACGGTATCTGTTGCAGAAGGTCGTGGTTTGAATGAGGCCATTGAAGGAGAGGAGAGCACATTTACTGTGATTACAAAAGATACCAAGGGACAAATAGTTTATAGCGAAATCGATCAGGTCAATGTTGAAATAATCTCCATTAATACGATGGGAATTTTGACAGCCAGCATGACAGACTCTAAAAATGGTCGATATCAAGTAAAGTACAGCAGTCAAACAACAGATGACTTCAAAATATCTGTTACAGTCCGAGGTGAAGCCATTAAGGACAGTCCGTTTAGATTACGAGTGAAAAAGAGAGAGACACAGACACATCACCAGGTATCTTCGTTCATGTTCTGAAAATTTCCACGCTATTGAGAAATGAGAGAACGGTATTCATATAATTATTGATTATACAGTCACTAGAGAGTTAGAACAACATGAGAAACCAGCAACCACTCCAAAGTCAAAACAATTATGACTGATTGTTTCAGCAACAAAGGATCACCCAAAACTGGAAGGATGATTCATTTGCAATACCATCGTGTCTTTGAGAGTGTTTGACCGATAATTTTTCTCCTTTTTTCAGTTCCACAGAGATGAGATGACTTCTAGGAAAACGGGAATGAAAGCTAAGCCGAAGAAATCTAAAATGACAGGTAAAGTGTTGATCCGCTTGCTTCTGGTGGTAAAATTTAAAATTTTAGTTTAGATATATATATATATATTCTGCTATTTTTTTTGTTTTTTTAATTTCACCTGTTATGCTGAGACATGTGAAAGAATGCCCTAATCATTGAGTTAGTTAGGAATCATTGATGAGTGCACGAGCAATTGTGTGAGGATATCATCCAAAAATATGGTCTTGCATCAAGCTTTTTTTGGGCTTCCAATCATCCATCACCATGTTTATGTTTCTGAAAGTGAATAACAATAGCTTCTTCTTTGGTTTCTGGAGTAATTTCTGAAACTAAGAAGCTATTTGCAATGTCTTCTGCACTAACATCCACGAGACTGGATGGATCAGAGGCCTTAAAAAGTCAAATCTGCAGGGGATCACTTTCCCTCAAGGCTGTGTTAAAGGAGAAGTAGGGTCCAGAAAAGCACTTGTTTTTCTTTTCACCAACAAAAAGCTGATACAAATATAAAATACTTTCCAAAGTTTCACCCTCTAAAGCGCTTCCCAACCATACAAAATCCGTGTTCGAAAATCGAGCAATAACGCACCATCTTGAATATGCCGCCACCCTAAACCTTGATGTGAAACAAAGACGGCTGTTGTAGAACTGCATCACTTCGAGCTAAAACATGTTCCCTTGGAGAACAAGGTGTCCAAAGACGATAGTGATGCATCTGAAAGACTTAGCAGTTTGAACTGATCGACTGCGTTCGTAGTGAACTTAGAGAAACTGCAAGAGAGTGCATCTGTTGTCTCGAACAGCCGGAATCGAAAACTGGTGTACGGAATTTCTTCCATGAACTTTGTTTTTTTCTGCTCTTTCAATGTGCATGCGATAAGGAATTACCTTCGAATTCACGTGATTAAGACTAGTTCTGAAGACCCCTGTTTGGGAATCGAGCCTTGCATGTGTTATGATTTTTACGTCATAATTGGTTCAAATTTTTTTCTACTTTTTTTTTCTCATATCACCACTGTCCTTGTTCTTGGTTTTTTTTCTCAAAAAAGTAAGCTTTCAACCAACGTGTTGGAAACAAACATTGAAGGTGGTTCACTTTTTAGCCTCAAGTACCATAAAACAAACTCTTGAATCATCGACTGCTTCAACACTATTAAATACTGTGCTCTAATTATTACCTCACGGCGAAAACAGTGTTGTGTCATATTGCAGATCGCGACAAGTCTTTGATTGTTTGCTTAAATCGGGCTGTTTTGCGAACAGCACCTACATGCTAAGAAATATATATATTGGAATTGATATTTATCCAACAGTCTAGAATGTGCAAGGTACCCTAGGAAAGAGAGAGTTATACATCTCAGCTTTGTGATCTGTATTCCATGATGTGTAGCTGTATTATCCTACTTAGAAAATAGTCACTTGAAGCTCTGCCTATATCAGTTAAGGTTATCAAGTATTCAGCCTATGCCATGCTTGCAACTCATGTGAAAATACAGGTTATTAATTTCCTTCACACTCTTGGTTGCCTTAAGGCTGATAGTACCATAAACTTTAAACATCAGCTTACAACTCATGCGAAGATACAGGTTATTAATTTCCTTCACAGTCTTGGTTGGTTCATGGCTGATGGCACTGTAAACTTTAAACATTGGCTTTTGACTCATGTGAAGATAAAGGTTATTAATTTCCTTCACAGTCTTGATTGCCTCGTGGCTGATGTTAAATTCTGTATTTTAATGCTTTACTATCACAATGTTATAGGATTACAACAAAACCGGACATACATGCCACATGCTCCTTTGGTCTCCACAACATTCGCAACCAAGCATGCATAGCATTGTGGGATGTCCAATACATAAACTTACAGTTAACTCAAACATCCAGTTTTAATACACTACAGCTGATAGCACTATTAACTTTAAACATTGGCTAACAGATGTTATCTACATAAGCTGCAGAATTATGACCTAATTCTGTCTTGCTCAACTCTGAATGTTCATGTAATTTTATTTTTATGTAAGGTAAGTGATTATAAATGACTTATTGAGTAAACAATCAGAAGATGGGATAACCTTTCTTTTTCCTTCTAATTCTTTCTTAAATCCACCTCACACACTATTTATGTTCAATTACACGGAAAACAGCATAGAAAATAATTTAGACAATTTAAATGTCTATGGAGAAATATGCTCTTTGCTTACTAGTCATTTATAATAACCTACAGTACATAAAAATAAAAGCTCAAGTGCATTTAGAGAGAACAGAATTAGGTCTCAATTCTGCTATTTTATGTAAATCTGCATCTCTTATAACCTCTAGACAATGTTTATGGGATGAAAAGCCATGGCATGATTGCGACAATCATAAATTTTTGAAATTCCCCGACTTTTCCCTGACAAAGGTGAAAAATTTCCCTGATCGAGAACTGAAGGTTAAATATCTAGGTGTTACCTTGGACTCAAATCTGACAAGGAAGAATCATATTGGTAAGCTTTACTTAAAAATGTCAAAAACTGTGGGAATATTCTCAAATTTGAGGTACTATGTTGGTTTTGATATACTTTGTATACTTTAGTATTAACTAATCTACTCCTTTCTCACTTATGGTACCCTAGTTTGGGGTTTAACATATCCAACTTATTTAAAGCCAGTGATTACTTTGAAAAAGTGTATAGTCAGAATTATGACATTTTCTGGATCTGCATCACATTCAGAACTACTGCTAAAATCTCTGAACCTCTTAAAATTTCTTGATAATTCATCTTGAGATTCTTCATTTTGTTTATCAGTGGTCTCACAAAATAACTCCTTGTTTTACTGATTACTTTAAGCCAATATCTTCTGTTCATTCATATTACACACATCAATCACTGAATGAAAATCTGTTTGTAAACCCATTTCAAACAACTCAATATGGTAGTCGTTCTCTTCGTTACACGGATACCACACACTGGAATTCATTACCAGTTATTTTGGTTTCCTTTTTAGTTTTCTTATTGTACTGTATTCTTCATATTGACGTTTGTAACACTACTGTAATAATTATACCCTTCTCTAATATACTGTATTTGTGTGAGTTTTAATAAAATTGAATTGAACTGAATTGAGAGCTTCAAGTGACTATTTTTAAGTAGGATAATACTGCTGCACATTATGGAATACAGATCGCAAAGCTGAGATGTATTACTCTTTCTCTGCTGAGGCACCTTATGCATTCTTGATTGTTTTAAAAATAAATATCAGTTCCAGCATATAAATTTCTTACCGGGTCTGCATAAATGGCAGTCTTAAAGAAGTATAACCTAGCTTATAAGTGCTATTCTTAAAACAGCCCGATTTAAGGAAACGATAGTCGTGATTTGTAATACCAAACAACACTGTTCATGCAAGTGAGGCAATAATTAAAGTACAACATTTAATAGTGTTGAAACAGTCGATGATTCAAGTAGAGCTTGTCTTACGGCATTTGAGGCTAAAAACTGAACCACCTTCGATGTTTAATTAACAAGTTGATTGACAGCTCGCTTTAAAAAAAAAAAACAACAACCCAACCAAAAAACAAACAACAATAGTGATATGAAAAAACAAAACAAAACAAGTAGGAAGAAATTCGAACCTTTATTACGGTCAGATATGACATGTGAAAACGATAACACATGTCAAATTCTGGCAAGACTCGATTCCCAACAGGGGTCTTCAGAACTAGTCTTAATCACGTAAATTCGAAGGTGGTGGCTCGTAGGGCAGAAAAGAACTAAGTTCATGAAATAAAATCTGCAAACCTGTTTTCCGATCCAGGCTGTTCGAGACAACAGACGCACTCTCTTGCAGTTTCTCCGAGTTCACTGCGAACGCAGTCGATCAGTTCAAACTGCCAAGTCTTTCAGACGCGTCATTATTGTCATTGGGCGATTTTTCAGACGCCTTGTTCTCCGCGGGAACACGTTTTGACTCGAAGTAATACGGCTCTACAACAGCCGTCTTTGTTTCAGAGCAGGGTGGAGCTCAGTGCGTAAGCTCTAAAACATGGAACGACCCAAGACCTCCTAAAACCACCTACAACCACCTACAACCATCAACAACCACCTCAAAAACAACTACAGCCACTCGCAAACTATCTAAAACCATCTGAAACAAGGCATAAATGTCCAAAATAAGGCGAGACGACAATATGTCACGTACATGAAATACGAGAATCGAACGAAACCTCCGCCTCCCCCTGAAATCTTACTCTCCCCGGTCCCATGTATAATCACCCATCTCACGAAATGAAATGCGATAGCACGCTAATTATTTTATATTCCCTCAGTTGCAAAGGACTTGAAGAACTTTACAAAATGAACTAACAAGTAAAAAAATAATAAATAGGGAATAATACACGGGCGCGCGTAGATATGGAATTTCTCTTCGACTCAGTGTTTAACGATAGCTCACGAGTGAGCGCAGCGAACGGGTGAGATGTCGAGTTGAACACGTGAGATGTCGAGTTGAACACGAGAAGAGAAATTCCATACCTTCAAGCAACCATGTATTATTTTGTTTATCATGTAAACACAATAGCCCTTTTCTGGGAAGAAAAGCCGACCTCATTAATGAATGAAAATACTGATGAGTAGACAATCCTCGAATAACAATCGTAGAGTGCGTTGGTGCCGACTCTTACAATGGAAAAATGCGTTGAATCATGATTATAAATTTCGTTCGATTCTCGTATTTCGTGTACGTGACATGTTGTCGTTTCGCCTTATTTTAGACATTTTTAAAAGCCTTGTTTTAGATGGTTTTAGATAGTTTGCGAGTGGCAGTAGATGTTTTTGAGGTGCTTGAGGGTGGTTGTTGAAATTTTTGAGGTGGTTGTAGATGGTTGTAGGTGGCTTTAGGTCGTCCATGTTTTAGTGTTTACCGAGTCAAGACGTCACGCAAGAAGGCGGCGTATTCAAGATTGTGGCGTTATCGATTTTCGAGCGAGGATTTCGTATGGTTGGGAAGCACTTTGGGGGCTGAATCTTTGGTAAGTATTCTATCTTTGTAATACATTTTTGTTGGGAGAAAAAAAAGAGGGTTTTTGTGGACCCCACTTCTGCTTTAAGACATCCTACCGAACCTCCCAGAAGGTAATCTGGGTCATTCTGGACGGTCTCAAAACAAATTAGGGTCATGAAACGCCAAACCTTGTTATCAAATTTTGCCACGCAATCTGGGGAATCCCCATGTAATTAAGCGGTTGCAATGCGGTAAAGAACTTGAAAGCAAGAACCTCCGAATTCTGTGATAGAAGAACTAAAATGATTCATTTGATACGCCACGGCTTTTTGCATCTGTAACACATCTGTAATCAAATATTACTTTCCGAAGCGTTTTTTTTCTCAGAATTTCCCCAAACAGTGACGAAATTTTCTGAGAAACAGAACAAAAGAAACAGGGTGGAATACCTTAAAAATAAACTTAATCGTGTAAAACTGCCTGATGAAATTATCATCCAACTGCATTGAGTTCAAATGACGTGCAACCGAGTACAACTGTCACGTGATATTTGGTCAGGTCGCATATAAGATAAAGCAGTTGAATCATAAATAACTTATTAGACGTTTTGGTGTGTAGTATTGTTGATTTTTTTTTTTTTTTTGGAGGGTAAGGTAACGAATCCTGCAATCTGATTGGTTCTCTACCCGGTCAGTATTTTCCTATCTCTGCCCACGGGCCACGGTAACGCTTTCGTGAGTCACCGAGTACATCCCAAATTCCGTCGCCATTTTTCATAAATATATCTCGTTTTTCCGGCTGGTAGTATACACGATAAATAACTTATGAATCCTCTCTTTTCTCTTTCTCAAATCACTTTGTTTGACAGAAAAATATTGGTTTCAGAATGAATTTGTATAAGCAATAGTGTCATTACGTTCGTTGACAAGCGGCCTAAAAACCGTCTGCAATTAACTTTAATCGTTCGCAAAAAGTACCTAGAAAATAAATCGTGAGGTATTTGATTACAGTTAAACTGAACGATGGAATTTTCATTCCTTTAATATCTGAATTTTCTCAAACAATTTGTTCGTAGTGAAAGAGCGAGCGAAGTTTTAAATTCAGTTCTACAACAAATATACGCTCTCGGTGAGTCTTTCTGAGTCCGTTCAATTTGGACATTTGTACTGTAAATTGTTCAACAGAAACTGAAGGAATTTATTGAGAAAAGGCCGCATTAAATCCCCATGTGTCTCGTTGGAGTGAGCCATCCGAATTTAGTTTTTGTGGAGGAAAGCCCAGATTTTCACACGCCACTGCAGCAAACAAACGAGCAAACTGTCACAACTTTAAAGTATAAAATTTAAATTACTCACAATTACTTTCCTTGCCGTTTACTTAATGAATAGAGGTAAATCGTCGTACATGAATGAATCGTCGATGAGGGTGAATAATACTTTGTGTTAATTCATTGAACGTTTTTGAAGAAAAAATTGTCGTGAAAGTCCTTGCCAAACTAGTTCCGTTGTTTTTCGAATGTTGTTGCGATTTTTTTTTCTTACGCGCTCTCTAATTGACAGGTGTCAGATTGCGACAGATACTTGTAAAAATAATGTTTCAAAGTTTTTTTGGAAGCCTTTTAAATCACCTTTATCCTTACGCAAATGAAAATGTTTCGGTGAGGCATCAACTACCATTTACTCGCACAAAAATTGTTCAGTTTATGGAAGATCTTGCCGTATTTACAGCCCTAAATCATTCGGGTCCTTTCTGAAAGAATTTCGTCGAGTTTAAAAAAAAAAAATGTTATTTACCGGCTAAGGGTCGGTCCGTATGGTGAAAAACTGTGACCTCGTCTTACGGCCTCGGGCAGTATTTTCAAGACCTCGATCACAGTTTTTAACCATACGGACCTCCCAGCCGGCAAACGACATATATGTATTCTAACTTGTTGTTTGTATTTACACTCGCCCTACAGGCTCGTCCAAATACGCCACAACTCGTAAAAATACTCAGTGATACTACACACCAAAACGTCCAATAAGATATATATAATTCAGGCGTACTCATGCTGCTGATTTCTAAAATCTATTTCAAAATCAATTTAGATAAGGCCACAAAGACAAGTCCTATCGTAACGACATTCACAAGACGTGCAACCCAACAACTAATTTTTTTTATTCGCAACTTGCCTATCTAGACCAGAGTGGATCTCCAATTCCCGTGCAATGCATAATCGAAGTAACTGGTTTGCCAGATGATGTATCTGAGGATTTGGTAACAATCTACTTTGAAAACGCCAGACGTTCTAAAGGAGGTCCTGTGTCTTCCGTAGTCATGACACCAGAACTTCGGAAGTGTCTGGTCACTTTTGAATCTCCCGATCGTAAGACTAAATGATATTAAATTCCTTTTTTTCTTGTTGATAACAAAAAATGTGTTCGTAAAGGTTTAAATTCAACCTTTGTAGATGCAGAGAGGACGATAAATCATCCATCTCACGTTTTGAGCGGAGCAAGACTTCAAGTCTCGCCGTTTGTAAAGGAGGACGGAAGTGCCATCGAATTCGGTGAAAATAAAGACGAAGACTATGACGAGGAAGATGGCATCACCATTAATGTTAGCGACATCCCGTCTTTTACCTCAAAAGATGTACTGATTTTGTACTTTGAAAATTCTAGACGATCAGGAGGAGGCGATGTCTCCGAAATCCATTACAACGATAAAGGGGAAGCAGTGATAACTTTCTCTGAGGTGAAAGGTACACAATACTTTCCTTTTAAAGTCTTCAAGGTGACAGATTTATCGATAAGTTCAGGTATTTCTTGAGAAAAAGTAGACAAGTTCAAAGTTAATGCATATCATATAATTCAGGTTAAATCTCACAGTGGCTGGTGACAGGAGAGGAGAGGTTCTT
>NC_142672.1:1799957-1827457 GCF_964200805.1 Pocillopora damicornis
AAATTTGCATACGGATGCTCCATGTTTACAACACCTTTTAGCCCCGCTCACGAAATAAGTTGCATCTTTTGAAATATTTTTCAAACTTACGCGTTAAAATTGATTGAACGCCGCAAGAGCGTCAATTTTAGTTTTATAACAGTGAATGCTCTGATTTGCGATCGATTTAAGGATCTCGCGTGTTTGATTCGATCAGTGTCGATGTCCCTCGGTAAACATGCAAATGAAACTTGTTATTGAAATATTTTAATTTCTGCATCGCTTTCAGCGGCAAGTGAAGTATTTCTATTCACAAGGCGAAGAAGAGAACAAATATTCCTCATCTATTCTAAGCTTATTTTACTAATCTTTGTCCGCCCAGGTGAAAAATGTGAACGATAATTTAGTAAGAGAACTTGCTCAAATTTTAAATTTTTTCCTCTCACTGCATCAAATACTTAACAGTCGTTTCGGTAATATGAAGGTTCTTGGTAATGCACTGGGCATGGTATTAATCCAATGGCAAAGTAGCAAACATACCTTTTGACATCAGAGGATCATAGTCTGTTGATTTAGGTCACACAATTCTTGCAGGGACACAATTTTAACACATTAAGGGTTTTTTTTTATCTCCGTTTGTTTGGCTACCGAATTACCACAGTGCAGTATTTATTTGGCTGGCATTTAAGTGATTGAAGAGTGGACATTGTAGAATAGTTATGACAAAATTAGGTAGTCTGTATAAACCTTCATGTGTTATACAGATCAATATTTGTTTTTGTTGTTATTGATGTGCCTAGTAGATTGGATCCTTGTCAAACTTTCACTATGTATAGTGGACTTCCTTTGAGGGTAAACCCTTGGGAGTATAAGAAGAGTCCCTTGTAAAGAGGTGACCCCTCCATGGAGGAGTATTTACAGAGAAGATTGTGTTCCCTGAATAGAAGTGTTGAAAAAGAGAAGTTTTGCTGGAGATGGTTTGATTGCCTACAAGCTCTTTATGGCTCAGTTAGTAGAACAGTAGAACTGCAAAATGGTTAGGTCTGACTCTTGAGTCTTCCAAGGAAACTAAAAGTTTCCTTTTTTTGTCCCACACGTGCAGCAGCTCTCTTTTGATCAATTTGTGACTGGAAAAGAAATCTGGATACAGTGAAAAAATGTTTGCTTATGAAAAGAAACCAGATCTAGCACAATTAAGAACATTTTGTTTAAAGATCATTCTGTTCTGTTATATACAGCTTCCAACTTTGGAATATGTACCTTACATATTAGTGCAGTGGATGAGAAGGGAGTTAATTACAAGTTGCTGCTAGTCTTAATACAAAAAGTGCAAACAAACTTTAGTGTTTATACTTGCAGTTGGTCTAGCTCTAATTTATTAACAAGGGAAAATGCTCTTTTATAAGATGGACATGTCAAGTTTATACCTGTAACCTGCAGTGTATATCTTTTGTATAAATGCCTCGCATAACAAGCCCAAATTGCATTAGGCAACAGAAAAATTTGACAATATTATCTAACTTTAAAATCATGCAAAATTATGGTCTGTGTTTAACATTTACTCAAATTTATTACAGAAAATGCTCTGCAGTGTTCTGAATCATTAGTGTCTTCAGGACCATCAGATGATAGTCAAACCGATTCTCAGGCAATCTCTCTGGGTGGGAGTGTGTTTACAGCCATCCAGTTACCAGCAAGAGCTGGCAATGAAGTAGGATCAGGTACGTGTTCTTGAAGCTTGCTAGCAGAATTTGAGCACCATGGCACAGAAGTGGTAGAACCTTGAGGGTCTTACTGGGTCATCAGTAGATGGCAGCAACCTGAGATTTATCCCTGTGTATTTGAGGATTTGAAGTGTTTTTCTTTATGTTTTAGTTGTCATACTCTTTGTTTCCTCTTTATTCATCACAACTACCTGCATCAGGTTGAGAGGACACCTACTTTAAATCTCACTGAGAACACTGGGCTTTGCTCCAAATTTCTCATGGACGTGTCTCTTGCAGTATTGTTGCACATGCAAGGGTACCAATAAGAACCTGTGTGTAGGATACCATAAGGCAGCAAATTGATGATCCCCACTAAAAATTAGATTTCATTAAAACGACTTTTTCTCTTGACTAAATGTTTGAACGTGTCCTTTAGTAGCATGTCGTAATGATGTGGGATATTGATCAAATGAAGCCTTTAAGTGCTACTGTGGTTCTTTCTTTATTCACTCCAAGCTTTCGTCATTCTATGGCATCATCAGGGATCATCAGAGGGCATCATCAGCTCCCTGATGATGCCGTAGAAAGGCGAAAGCTCGGAGTGAATAAAGAAAGAACCACAGTAGCACTTAAAGGCTTCATTTGATCAATATCCCACATTTTTCTCTTGATTTTCTGAAAAAAATTCAAATCTCCATTTGCCTATTTTAGTCAACTTATTCTACCTCTCTTCTTAGCAAAGCAATCAAAACCCTATCAGGTTTGAGTATCTACATTTTTGTAGCACTGGTGGTAAATTCGCTTCTGGGGTATCATTTTCTGCTCTAAACTAGATTAAGTTTGCTTAACTTATTTCTTATTCTTTAGTCTGGTGAACCATGTTATTGCCACAAAGAGCCAAACAAAAGGTTAAGGATCATGAGACACAGGGCAATAAAAGATCTGTACAGAGGTCAATAATTGACCAGCAGTGTGCCAATGTTTGACAAACACTCAATCTTTACTTGGCAATCGTTATGTTCAAGATAATGGCAGATTAATGAGAGAGAGGTGGAAATATTTAGCAACCATTGGGCAAGCATTAGTCAATCACTGGCATACTCATTCAATTATTGGTAAACCATCAGGGGGAAGGGAAATTTCTTGTTGAAGTGAAAGGGTCACAGATGTGTACACATACAATCAGGTTATTTACTCTTCCATGACAAGTATGTATAAAAATAATATATTTTTGCAAACTTTCTTTTCTGGATTAGATGTGTCAACTTCTGATAGTGGTCTAGGCAAAGATGCCTGTGATTCCGAGGCAAGAGTTTCTGCTCCAACACTGCCTTTTGTGCCCCAGTCACACCTCATTGACAAGTTGCCAGTTCCCGCATCAAATGGTTTACACTACTCTCCTGGACTCCTAGCAGCCAGTAACCTTTCTCAGTTGGCAGAGTTAGCTGCTAATAAGTCTGCTATACATCAAACTCCACCAAACACCACCCAGCTATCTGCACAGCCCATGCAACCACACCTCATTGGAAACCAAACTAGATTTGTCCTTCCTGGACAGGGAATACCTACCCCTATCATTGGGACATATCCCTCAGGAACTTTGATGCAAGTACCAGGACAATATCAGGGATTTCCCCCTGTCCCTCATCAGGTGCCTCCACCATTCATTAAAGGTTCCAACATTCAGCTTACTACTGGTGATGTAAAGAGAGTTGAAGACCTTTCCACAGAAGATTTCATTCACAGTATCAGACAGAGTCCTGAACTTAAGCTAGAGACAAGCACTGTTGTAAAAATTGAAGATGGAACAGAACCTGGAAGCACTCATATTACTTTCACTATCAACAGTTCTAAAATACAGGTAGAAAGAAATAGTGATATGAAATTTGTGGTACAAAACTGCTCTTAGAAGGTCCAATCTAGTTTTAGATGAGTTTCAGTATTTCTGAAAAGTTATTTTTATGTACATCACAAAAGGTTCATAATTTTCCACTTCTAACTTGATGCATTTAGAAGGTTTTGCCTGAATATCTTGAGTGAAAACTTGAATCTTAGTTTCTACACAGTCCTTTTATGTTCACTTAGATCATCATCCATGTTGCAAACTAAGAAAAAAAGCAGTGGCAGATTTAGGGAATGTGAATGTGGTAACTGTTACAAGAAGAGACTGTGGACAGATTGCCACTGTTTTACACAGAAACATGGTGGCTTAAATACACCACTTTTTACCTATTATCATATAATTATTAGAGCCACACTGCACCTATGTACCCTTCCTAGACAATTCTGTGCAATAATCTGATTCATGAGCACTCCTAAGTGTGTGGTCATGAACAAACCTGATCAACGTGTAAAACTGATCAGTTATATGATGACTTTTTTTTTTTTTTAAGGTGATTCTAAACTGTCCTGTAGAGCATCCATTTTTCGTTTATGGTCAGGGGTGGACATCAAGCAGTCCAGAACAGTCCTCAACCAAGTACAACCTTAACTGCCAGCAGTTGAAAGTTGGTGATGTGTGTATTTTTCTCTCTGCATCCAGTGCCCCTAGTATTCCTGGTGGGCTTGGATTTTCAAGTTCACCAGCCATTCAAGTGAGTGGAGCTGGTTCTACTCCAACACAATCTGCTTCAGTAGTCTTGTCAAGTGCAGTAAAGTCTCCATCTGTGAGTAGCAGCACAGGACAAACAGTGACTTCTGTGTCGGTGTCGTATGCTCAGACATTGCCTGGAATTGTAACCTTACCAGGAAACATACCTGGGGTTGTTGTTACTTCATCAATGCCACCTGGCATTCCTGCAGTGTACCCAGGAAGTTTTCCCTCAGCCCAAAATATTGGCCTGGGGAAGGTTGCTGGACAAAGTGGAACTGACAGGTCATCTGTTCCACAGCCAGTACAGGGGTTCACACCTGATGGAAAACCATCAGAATCTCCGCATTCCACTGCAGCAGTACCAGGAGGTTTTCCTTTGTCTGGGGCACCTTTCTACCAACCACTTACAGGAACATTTATGACGGCTATGCCTCCAGGACAAACATTTGTGCAAGGAACTGTTATGCCACAGGGTTCTGTGGGAAATGGTCTGCTTGTTGCTGCAGTTGGTTTTGTACCAGGGAGACCACCAGCACCATTTGTTCAACCTGGAATGCTCTATGGCTCCACACCAATGGAAATGCTACAAAAAGGCGGCGACAGCAAACCAGAAGAATATTCACAAAAGGAAAGGACTGAATCACAAACTGAATTGTCACAACCTGATGCCAAGAGGGCAAGAGGAGAAACAGAAGTAAAATAGACCTTTAATTTGTGAGTGTTTTTATAGATAAGAGAAAATCAAGGGGACTGGAAAAGAGATATTGTTATATAAATGTATATTATATATATATATATAAGAAAAATGTCTTATAACTTTTATTTATTTGTAGGTAAGGCAAAAATCTGAAGTTGTCTTTAGTCATACCAACCATTAACGAGGATAGTAACATTTTGTGTTTTCTTAGCAAAGAAGTGTCCTGTATTAAATCTTGTAAATGTTGTGTTCAATCTTGCTGTAAGCACCTATTCTCCACTATGATTTGAAATGGCTTTACAGTATAATTGATTTAGTTCAGTGGAGTAAACACAATCTGAGGTACTTGTAAGTATCATAAGGATTATTTAAAAAAAAACACTTCATAGTTAAAAAAAACCTTCATCCAATCTTACTGTGGTCATTTGAATCATTTTATTTTAAAAAAAAAAGTAATTTTTTTTCTTTTTATTTGGTATTGTTTTCCTTTTTATTTGATATTGTTATGCTATTTACTATTTTTCAGTCAGAGACCTTACAAATAAGTAGTGATAAGTGTCACACAAAGTTTAGACCTCACAGTGGGTCATTCCTGAAAAAATATTTGCCAACTCTTAATGGTTAAATTTCAACACAAAGTAGCAGAAAACTCTCTCTGATTGGTGTGATACTTGGAATTTCTTCAAGCAAGGAACCTTATCAAACTACTGTAGCTGGATTAGCTATTAACAATTGATGATACAACTAGTAACAATTACAACTAATTAAGTGTGGAACATAGTACTAAACAGGAGTGGTAGCCTGGCAGAACTGCCTACATCAAGTTACGGACACCAAATTGCAGAATACTTTGAAGAACATTCTATTAAGAACTTGACAGATATCTAATATTGAGGTTTGAGGGAATGTTGTGAATTTAGAATTATGTCTATCCAAAACATATTTTGAAAGAGTTTCATCTAACCACACATGAAGAGCAGAGTAAGTTGAGGGGTCAATTACAGTGATGTTTGATAGGGTGTAAGTAGTGTCAGTGATAGGACCAGTTCAAGCTCAAACGAATATCGATAGATGCATCATAGCTTTGCCCTAAGAAGGACCTTTGAGGGCTCGTCTGTTTGCAACTTGGGTGTCTAGCTCTCAAATGCTGTTGTGCAACCAAAGTTATGAAGGTTGCACAAGGACTGGAGTTGGTGGCATGTGGCTCTTGGGCTCTGCTGGACCACTTCTTTGATACAAATATTCTTAAAGTTAGTGGGAAGTGTAAGCTACAAGCCACAGTTGAGATTGCTTTTTGAGTCTGATTGTTTGAGAGGATGCCAGACTTAGGAAGAGTGCAACTCCAGATTATACTCAATAATCATCAATTGAAAATGTTCCTGTTTATTTATTTATTTTAGGATAAGTGTTAACGAGACAGTTTTAAAATAGTAAATGATTACTAAGTTATTAACTTACTCATGGTAATTGTGTTTGATATGATTTTGTAAGTTTGGGTTTCGTAAATGTGCTAGCAAGAACTAAAATATGTTATGGTTAACTTATTTCTTGTAAGTATGTCTTTGAAGCAATGTGTGTTGAAATTTTTAAAATCATTTTAAGGTTTTAACTTTTGCTCTCAAACAGATTTTATCACTTTCTTGTTAAAGACACGTTAACAAGTACAACACAACACTAACAGCTGACATGACTATCGCTTCAGGTCTCTTCACTCAAAGTGAAACCAACACATTGGTATTTCAGTTTTGTTTTAAACCTATTGAACTGTAATGTAGCTAAGGTTTTTTTTAAGTGGTGTTTTGATTGCTAATATTAAAAGCATGTTCTTTACAGTAGTATTCTTTTCTTCAAGAATTGAAAGTTCGTAATGTTGATTTAGTAGAAAGCCCCATTTTATTCACTATATGTTTCCCAACTTAATGGTGATGCAATTTTTTTGGTTGCTCAGCATGTATAAACCATGCCATGACCAATCCAACTCTTGTCACTCATTGGGAAAGAAAGGCTAACTTCCAAACCTGGTTGCATAGGATTTTCACACTCAGAGTTTGTCTGTTTAAAATGAGTCTTAAAGGCACTAGGACTTAGATTGTGCTGTAAGGAAAAATTGAGTCGAATTGTTGTTCAAGTTAACTTTACATGCACAACATATCAGGGAGATAATATACCTTACTGAATTTTAACTCCTAATGTACATTCTCAACTGAAATTATTTGTACACTACCAACTGGAGGGAAACAGCTTTAGGCTTGATTTCAGCTCATTCCTCTTCACTTCTTTCTGAGGTATCCCTGGGAAGGAAGAGGAATGTGGAGTCAATGCTAGAACAGAGGCTGGTATTGACAACAACTAGTTCAAAATGGGGGTTGTTCTTAAGTTTTGCATTGAGCCAAACAGTTGGATTGTGGGTGCAAGGGAGGTGGTGCAAAAATGAAGGATGCAGTACTGTTTAATCACCAGAAGTGGACAGCAGTCAGTCAGAGAACATACGTAAATGGGTTTTGGCAGGCTGCCCAGCAAATTTCCCACCTTAAGATCGGGCAATGTGTGGAAAAAGAAAAAACCACCACACAAATGAGTTTAGGTGCTTATAAACATCTGCATAAGTAAGAAAAAGTTGGGAAAAGGAAAGCCTATGAATCTCTGGTGAAGTTTATTTAATCATAGGTGTTCTGTTCATTTAGTATTTTGTCTTGAAGTGTAGGACGTAGGTCTTACAAGAGGTTGTTTATAATTCTCGTTTAGGAAGTTTGGTTGTGTCAGATTGAAAGCACTATTAAACTGCCTCTCGATGGTTTCAGTGCTCACACATTGCATCTGCCCACTGTGTTGTTTTCAAATCACTACACCCTTGGTGTTTAAAAATTGAGGGTTATCATTGTTTCTTTAGGAATACCTTTATTGAACTCCACTGTCATTACAAATTAATGCAAAAAATATTCCAATAACTAAGTACTTCATATTGGAGTGTATTACCTTCAAATACTTCTACATATCTTAGTTCCATTTTTGTTTCATGAATGTGATAAAAGGTCCATATCTCAGAATCAGAACTTTTAAGAAATAATCCTTTAGCTATGCCTTATGAATTTGTTCCATAGTCACAACCCAGTGGTTCACAAGTATAGGATGGGTGCAAACCTTGTCAAAAATGTTTCACCATAAGAAAGATTGGAGTGAACCGTGCTGATTAGAGAATTATAAGCAACACATTTAAAGTGGCTACCTAAAAGTACAATCAACAAATTACAAAACATTTGTTTTAGAGCTAGGACTAACACCTTCAACCCATTACACCCACAAATCAGTATGCATACTGTTTTTTCCTGTTCTTCTGACAAATAGAATTTGTTTCAGGATATTCTCCTCCTCACAACTTTAGTATTTGATTCAGCAGTGATAATGTAGGAAGAAATTAAATACTAGTCACCCTTAGAGATGAAAGGGCTATTCTTTCATACTGTTGTCTGCACATCCTTAGAGTATATTCCTCTAAATCTATTATTTAGTTTGACTTTTCTTTGAAGCCTGGTTTCACTCATAAATAAATTATTAAAACATAGTGTTATTTCTCCATATCAAGCATAGTATCAAGAAAGATTGTTTTTCATCACGAATCAGTCTGATCTCTGATTTTCCCACATACATACAAATATATGCACAAAGAAGGACAATATATAATGATTAACAGTAACTTTAAACACCTTGCATCTAGTTCAGATTACCATTTTAACAAAAATTCTCATAAATTTTCTTCAACAGAAAATCATTTACAGTCTAGTAATATGGAAGTAAACCTCCATTGAAGGTAAAATGAACAATAGACTTCAAAGAAGACTTAATTGCCTTCTCAAGGTTTCTCTTAATTACTATGAGAAGACATTGTTCAGTTGCATGGTAACACGTATGAATGTAGTCCTTCTTGGAAGCTCTTTTAGCTTCTCAGCTCCAACATATGTGCATGTTGACCTCACACCTCCAAGAATGTCTTTGACTGTGTCATGAACATTGCCACGGTAAGGAACCTCAACTGTCTTTCCTTCTGAGGATCTGCAAGGTAAGTTAAAAACCAAGCATTTCCTCTGAATCTGAATAAATAGCTGGAAATATTTCCTTAACCCTTTAACTCCCAAGATCTCACTAGTAATTCTCCTTACTGTCTGCCATACAGTTCTTGTGATGTTAGTTTGCAGAATTTGGTATTAGATGAACTTATGATCCCCTTATTGATATTTTTCTTTATTCTCATTACTTGTCTGCTTGTTATTGTATACTTATTGTCAGGAGAAATTCTGTCTTGGTCAGTCATGGGAGTTAAAGGGTTAACATGTGAGCCCACTAAAGGGCCAAACAAATAAAGATGTTCCTATGATTCAGTTAGTGGAGTATCAGAAGCTCAGAGGATTAACTCCCTTCCTATATTCTTATAAGTGGCACATGTTTGACATTTTTCCTTTTTAAAGACTACACAAAAATTGACCATCGTTGTGTCTATCCATACACTCAATATCTAGCAAACCAACAACTCAGTTGATCAAGTGGCCAACCACAAAAATAAGATAGTCAGTTCAAGGTTCATATCCTTGTGGCCTTTCAGATTGTTTGTGTGCCACTCTCATGACAAATGTTTCAGTGCGTCTTTGATTAATATTTCCTTGTGTTAAATAAAACTTATGGAGAGAGTTTGCCATGACAGGGTTCTTTTTTACTTCAGCACCAGGGTAAAACCTTGCATCACTGACAAAGAGCAAGAACAGTATTTACATCAACAGTTATGTCGACTGATGATTTTGAGCCTACAAAAACATATCTCTGCCCCAGGAACATAAAATTTTCAGTCAAAGAAATTAACAAAATAATACATTATCAATAAATCTATTAATTAAATATGTGACACTACAGTATCACTCTTCCACATCAAGAAACTAGGCTTCAGCACACACATTCATTGGCTAGTAACACACTCTTTCAGATTATTAGATCCTGATAGGATGATTAGTGTGACAAGGCAAAATGGCTACTTATTTTAGAATGATATAACCAGTGTCATTCTTTCTCAAAGACAAATATTTTCAGGCAAAAGAGTAGCAAGTGTATGTGAGGTGCTTTGACACAACAAACTCACCGGTAGTTGGCCACCCCTCCTGCATGTTTTTTCATTGCAGTTGTTGAACTCATGCCATAAAATATTTTGTACTGCTTTCCATCCCTTTCAATCAATTCTCCACCTGATGAATAAGACATTTTTGCAAATGCAAGAAATTATCAACCTCTCAGAAGTTAATCAGTGGTTGTTAAGTTTTATCCAACAGTAAAAATGAGTTATCCTTACAATGGTTCTGTCAAAAAATGTCAAGAATTGCTGGCTTTAAAGTGCCACACCAAGTCTTAGTGCAAAAAAATAATAGACATTCATAAGTCAATCAATGAAATAGTTTTTGACATAAAATGTTGCTGTTTTTTTAAGACTTTCATTTGCAAATGAAAGTAAGGATCATGCTTTACTTACCAGACTGATCATGGCCAGCAAACATGCCCCCCATCATGACAAAATCTGCACCAGCACCTGAGGTCACACATGAAACAATGTTATGAAACATGCAGGTTCCATGTAATAAGTGTATGAAAATAAGAATTTACTCCAAAACAAGTTGTTAATTTTCTTGTTTGGAAAGGAGTGGGGAGTTAAGTGCATGAATCATATAATTTTTTTCTCAAAATAATGTTGAAAAACCATTTACCAAAAGCTTTTGAGACATCACCGGGACATGTACAGCCTCCATCCTGAAAAAAAAAAAATCAAAAAAGAGAAAAAAAATAAAAGAAAAAAAAAATTTTGAACAATTCAATAAAGTCCACAAGGTATTCATAAGGAAAAGGCATCACTGATCAGAAAATTCTCCATCTAAATTTTGATTGTGTAAGCTACTTTTCATTCAGGCTTGAACAACATTCTCACCTCACCAAAACTCTTCTCCCACAACAATATATATTCATGGACAACTAGAGTCCATGTGTAGCAATCATTACCAACTTCTTGCCTAGTGGCTTGCATTGCAGAGTATTATTTCCAACAAGGTCTTAAACAGAGACAGACAAGCACTTAGCACTTAACACTTAAACGGATGCCAGAAACAAGAAATCTTTGTGAGGATCAGGTTTCTCCACAAGGAGATTCTGTAACATGCTGTGGATAAAATTTCCCCCACAACAAAAATTCTGCCTTCAACTGAAAAGGGTTAGCAGGTGTATTAATTATAAAATACACCAAAAAAGTGAACATACAGAGATGATGTGTCCTTTAAGGCCATGTGCAGCATCAGCACATTCTAAAACTGCACTTAGCTGAGGGTATCCTACCCCAGTCTGCCTTCGTGTAGTGCAAACAGAGCCTGTGACAAAATAGTCAGATAAAGTGTCAATTACCTAAATACTTTCAAATATTCTGCTAGGCAACAGTTCAAAGTCTCATGGAAGACTAGTAAGGCTGTGAGTTTTTTTTTTCTTCTTTTTCTGTTTCAGTAATCATAAAT
Source organism: Pocillopora damicornis (assembly GCF_964200805.1). Taxonomy (NCBI): domain Eukaryota; kingdom Metazoa; phylum Cnidaria; class Anthozoa; order Scleractinia; family Pocilloporidae; genus Pocillopora; species Pocillopora damicornis. The sequence goes on from NC_142672.1 coordinate 1,811,466, forward strand.
TCAAACATAGGGCTACTACATGACAGAAATCACCAATACATTTTCTGCAGCTCTGGTGAGGGGACATCCAACCTTGAACTCCATTCATAGAGTCTCTGATTACAGAACTGATTTCTAGTTTTTCTAGCTGAAGACAGCAAAAGATGAATGTCTCATTATATAGTACTAACCAGGTCCAATGCCAACCTTGACAATGTCAGCTCCATTGAGAATTAACTGTTCAACCATTTCACCAGTCACAACATTTCCTGCCTAATGGTACAATAAAATGGTTCCAAGAGATTCAAGTTGTTATTTCCTATATATAATTGCAGGATGGTTGAGAAGATATCTCAATGACCGGTTTTCCTAGTACAGTGGGTCATTTCTGAGATGCCTGAAGCATCTGCTTTAAAATGAGGCAACATGCTTTATCTACTTCACACTACATTTCACTTTCTTACAGTCTCAGGTAACAAGATTCTACTATTAAATATAGAACATTATTCACATTACCAACCATAATGATGTGGTCTGGAAAGTGGCTTCTTACAGTTTTAACAAATTCCACAAAATGTTCAGAATAGCCATTGGCAACATCAAGACAAATTGCTGGTATATCTGGGACAGCTTCCAGAACCTGCTTTAACTTTGATAAATCTTCATCAGACATTCCACAACTCGCAATTGTATACTGAAAAGTAAACAAGCAAACAACTTGAAGTATGATTATTGGAAATCCAGTCATCAAAATAACCCTTGATCACTTTATTATTGTCAGTTATAGCCTTCAATTTATTTGCCGCAATATTAACTAAGATATTTTCTGAATGTTAGCATACATGACATTTGTTGTTGTTATTTCAATTAAAATGGAAGTCAATTTTTAGTCAAACTGGCAACCAGCTAGTTTTACTTAAATGGATTCTGAAATGAGATTTGGTTTAGGGAAAGTTTATTTGGCAGAGAGTACTCTTTCTGTGTTACTTTCATCAGAGTTTTGTGACTCCATACTTAAAAAAGTTAATAACCATTGAACAAATAAGAAACTATCATGGCTTGCCATGACTGTCCTCAAGTCTTTCAAGGTTGCCTTGATCTATGATTATGAGTAAAAAACCACACAAACTGTGAATAAATCTGTCTAAAATTTCTAGGAAATGTACTGGGCTCTCAAAGAAGTATCTTGCATGGCTCACTTCTGCTTTTCACCTTGACAGAAATTTGAGGATTGTGTTATTTCAAGTGATATGTTTTGCTGGCTTTTGTTTGGAGAACAGAACTTAGAACTTACAGGCAACACTTTGGCATGGTCTTTTGCAAATTCCTTCCAGTCTTCCACAGAGTAATGTTTGTGAATTGCTGTCAAAAGTTTGTGCTGGAAATTGAATGCAAAGTATTTGTTAATGTGATAAATTTGAGCAGGAAGAGGGAAGGGGGGTCTAATTCAAAGATTTCCTACATCCTACTTAAAAATTACCCAGCCCTCTACACAAAAATTTTCACAGTTAAATGGGAGCTAAGAGAGAACTCCAGATACCATTTATTTATTTGACAAATGAAGGCCAAGTACACTCTAGGATTACATTAAAAAAAGGATATTTACTTTTCCATTTCTTTTTTCACAATGAGAAAGGTCTAGTTGATTTTGGTATCCACTATCCCTGCTTTTCAGTTTTCACTAATCTTGAAATTTGGTTTTCCTTTTTGTGGCTACCACCTCCCATAGCCACACATGTTATTGAAATGAGTGAGTGATGGTAACAATAAAATGCTGAACTTCACCCCATTCTGACCCAATGTCACTTAGTTTGTTCCACAGTATCTTTGTAGTTCAACATTTTCACTAGAGATTATTGGGTGCATTACTCACTAAAGAAGGAAGTAAGCCCTTTGAAACAAATCATTTTGTGCCTATAAATCGAAGAAGTAGTTTTTTTGGTTCTTGCTGTGCCACTAGAGAAGACAACAGAAAAGGATAAGCATCTTGCAATCATTTTAGGATAGTGCTTCATTGTGGACAAAACTTCTCCTTCCAGAAATAATATCACACCTATTAAGATATTATCTTAATAGGTGTGATCAGCACATCATGAAAACTTTGAAGAAATTTTTTTCTTTGAAATGAGAACATTTTACAGTTTAAATCAGTGACCTATGCCCAAAAGAGCCACTAAATTTGGGAAGCAAGCAAGCTGCAAAATATGATACCTTCAGTTTACAGATTAACCCTATTCAATGGAATGATGGAAGGGTGGAATGGCAGAATATCCTAAAACATGGAATGACAGAGTTCCCAGCTTCATCAATTTACCTAAATATTCTGAGCTATTGTTCAGATGTAAGAAATTTATAATCCCTCATGCTTTTAGAGAATGGCAATGATTTTGTTCCAGTTTCTGATCAGAACTGCCCCCTTCCTTTTTGAAGAGGGAGCCCAAATTAACCAGTTACACCCTGACATCAGCATGCATATTCTCCATACTGTTCTCTATAGATTTCCTACAGTGCTAAAAGGAGAATTTGTTGATCAATCAAGAGAATATTTAGTTGGTGATCATTTCCTTTATTCTCATGACCTTACTGTGTGATGCAGGGGTTATACTGTTGGGAGAAATAGGATGCTAGTAACTCTCAGTGGTTAAAGGATTAAGGGTTTTGTATTTAAACCTTATCCCCAACATACCTCTGCCAAGGCTACAGCCATATCAAATGTACCAATGGTGTCCATGTTTGCACTAATGATTGGCACAACATCCTCAGGCAGTCCCTTCTTTGCATACTTAAAGTGAAAGTGTCTTGCCAGCACAACCTATTATTGCAATAAACAAATTTACATCATTTAAAATTCCAGGGTTTAATCATCTCACAGATCTTTGTTTCAAGAACATTTTTAAATATGATATCTATATATTTTTTTTCTAAAATGTTCCATCACAGTTTCAGTTCACTTACTACCAATACAGCACAACAGATGACAAAGAAACTAGTGCCTTTTAATTTATGGAAAGCAGCAATACAGATGAGATAATTCCCTTTGTTGCTGGTTTTTCAGAGCATCAATGTGGGATGGAAAAAAATGCTATTGGTACCAACACATCGTTTTTCTGCCAAGACTTGTTCTCTTAAAAGCAAATGAGTTGACCTCATTTCTGTTGTATGCAAACATTAATAATTGATTCTAGGGAAATCCAGAGGAAACAGCTCAAAAGCTCAGATCCCAGATGTAGGATAATTACAAAAGAAATTAAATATCCTGAGTAACTTCAGAACAAGACTGCAAGAGCTGGCATGCAGACATTACCAAATATAAAATGTGAGTTGGCACATACAGAGTTAGAAGTGCAAAATTCAATCAATTAATCTTTTTAGCAATTACAGAGCTTGTCAGATTACAAGCTGTACTTTTTCCCATCTCATACCATGAGGTTAAGTCTGCACACAAACATCCACCCAGCAAGAGCTGAACCTGGTTTCCATATCACATGAAGTGACTAGGAGTATTACTACTCCCCCCCTTGATGGGGTGCTAGTCCATCCCAAGGTTACCCTCCTACATTTCATCAGGCTTCCCTGACACTTTGCTTGTACCCATTTATTCTCCTGAGTGGAGAGAGACACTGTGAGAGCATAGTGTCTTGCCCTAGAACACAACACATGGACTGGCCAGGTCTTGAACCCAGACCTCTTGACCCGGAGTCCAGTACACTGACCATTAGACCACCACATCTCTGACTTATACAATGGTTTGGAGATGGTTTCCTAAAATTGCCTATCAAATAGAGGATGGTTTTCAAGGCCTGGAGTGTGAAACAGGGAATATAATCCTGCGGGTTTGCTTTGGACTAGACACAATGAAAGGGGGTGTGAAGGTGGTGAATCCCAGTCCACACATGACGCATTAACAATTATTTCAATCTTATCATGAAAATCTGTTTAACTATTGTAAAATTTGTCAAAATATTGTACAACCTGTCAAACTACTGTACACCAGTTAACCGGGCTGGTCCATTTTCTGAGATCAGTCAAGGCCCATGAGAAGAGGCCCTTCATTTCCCCGCCTCCCACCCCATCACAATGACTGTAATCCAAAATTTTAATGAAAATTCACCCTGAACATTTCAAAAATTTTAAAATTATTGGGCATTGCAGGGTTCTGCTGCCATGTGTGAAAGGAGTAGTAGCAATTTCTTCTTCGTTTGGAGCGCTACCGCAAAATAAATTAATTATATTAATTCTACTAATCGATAGTCAATATTTCCGTTCAAATGACACCAGACAATCAATGAAACTTATTTGCCCCAAGACTGATCGAGACGATTTAAAGGACAAAATATGAGAAAAATCGTGAGATTAATGAACCACCAGTTTAGTTACATGGTAACAAGAGAAAAAATTTGAACAACAAGAGGTTAACGCTGGCTCATGCTGAACCCAGCCGTGCAAAGCAGTAGGGAAGATTTTCCTCAGCTGTGTCTTTAATGACCCCTCCACTATTGCTCATCTACAAAATATTTTAAATATGAGTTGCACACTTTAAAAGCATGCCAACTCACGAGACAACACATCGACCACACAAATACACCTCCCAGGGCTCCATAGCCAGTTGAGTAGAAAGAGGGCACAGCAAATTTAGAGGGCATAAAAAGTTTCCTTTTCCAATGCAACTTACGTCTGCTCGACTTCGGATAGTGCTTCGTTTGGGTCGAATCAATACATCTTTAAAATCCAACCTGATGCTGTGATCTAGATGAGGCATTTTCATAAACAGAAAGAACGTTTCACGGACCACTTGTTCGTCTGTACGATTTGGGAAAAATGGCGGGACCACAGTCAAAATATGTCACGTGCTTTGTAATGTCTCAATTTTATTATATAAGCCTCGATTCTTGGTTGATAGCATCGATCTGAAAAGCGACAGAGATCAAAAATATTTTGCATCAAAACACCACTAGCTTGGAAATAGCGAAGTATGTTTTAGCTCAGTGAAACTCAACGAGATTATAGGTTTAAGAAGGAATAATTTTTGGAAGTTTCACTTACATTTTTAAGCAACCAATCGCTTGGGTCGTTATTTTGAACAAAGGTTTAAGCGCGTGCGTTCACTTTTGGCGCGCAAGTTCAACGGAGGCTGCGCAACATGGCCGATGGCACTTATGAGGTAAGTATGGCAAGTTCTCATTTAAAATTTCGATATATCGTGTCTTCCTTATCGACCCATCTTAGAATAACATTTGTTATACGGGCATTGATATCTAGAGATTTATCGGAAAAGATCCTTAGTGGATAGTAAGGCACCTGTTTCCTTGTATTTTGAATTCTTCCAAGTTCATTCATTTGTTGTAAACGAATCTTCGTTTGAGAGGGAAAAACTTCCACGTGGATGAATTGGTGCTCAAAAAAACGTTTTCTTTTTCACTTTCGCTTCGTTTATTCAGGTGATTGTGCAAAATTATGTAAAGTAAGATTTCCAGTTGTAGTTTCCGAAATTGATTACATTGCACATCGTAAAATGTCTTTGTTTCCCATGGTCTGAATGAATTTCGCGTGTTTAATTTTCTTTTGATTGCTTTTAGCTCAACTTTGACCATGCCATGTCACATAGAGGAAAAGCATCGGATTTATTCAATTATATCTAAAATCACGCTATAGAAGGAAACATTGTACATAAATCAAGGAAACGAGATGTTCATTTCTTGTACACGTTGCCTTATTTGTTTAGGTTGACAAGGTAATAGGAAGACGAAGAACACAATCTGGAAAGGAAGAATTTCTGGTTCACTGGAAAAATTACGACTCTCTTTATAGCACTTGGGAACCCATTGAGAATTTAAGTCCTTGCCTTCACACCGTAACAGAGTTTATGGCCAAAGCATTTCCAATGCCAGGTAAATATTAACAAGATTTATCATGTACCCTGTTTGCTGTGTTGTTTTGTGGTCCCTCTACAGATCTTGTAGCGGTACCTGATAGTTAATTTTCTGTAAATATTGGTGACTTTCATGATGAGTGTGCCCTTGTTTAAAAAGTCTGTGTTGAACCTCTTGAGAATGATACATGATCAACATTATAGTATTTAGGTGCAAAAAAAAACAAGGTCTAGAAGAAACTTCTTTCACTTTCAACTCAAAGTTAAGTAAACAGATAACAGATATGATAGAAATTATCAACTAGAACTAAGTTAAGATAAATGAAAAACTTGTGCTGAGAAATATCTTGTCTTAGATCTTTAGGATGGGAACATTTCTTTTGTCCAGCATCATATTAATTTTTTGGATTTTAACTTAATCACCTACTTACTCATCTCTGAGAACGCAAGGTGTGAAATGTGATAATTTTTGAAAAGTGTGTGTCATGCATAAACATAATTTTTTGCTAGGAATAAATGCTGCCTTTGTTACTCATTTGGAGTCTAAACATCCAGAGATGCGACAGCTAAGAAAGGTCACTGATATTGATAAGAGAAAGCTTAGAAGTCTTCAAAACAAGGAAATGGTTGATGAGATTTTGAAAGTCAAAAATATGAGCCAAGAACTTAAAAAATATCAAAGAGGACGTGGAAGAGGAAGAAAAAGATCACAGCTCAGTGATCCGTGTGAAGTGTTCACCCAAGAAGCCAAAAAGCTTCGACCAGGGCCACACAATGGACAGATCATTGATCAAACTGTTTTCTCTGGACTTGCTTGCAAAAGTCCTAGAGGAGCTTCTCCTAAGAAAGGAGAAAAGAAGTCCCCAGGAAAGAGAGGAAAGAACGGTTTGACTTGCTCTCTCATGGATGGTCTTGATGATGATGAAGTGTTAAGGTTGACCCGTACAACACGGACACATGGTGTACTGGATGAGTGCGTGTCTGTCCTTAAAGAAGGGAGAATATGGAAAATAACTTTGTGCAGTGAAAGAAAGAAAAATGCCCTAACAACAGAGGTGGGTTATGTTACAACTTATTGATGGAACAAAGCTAGTCACCTGAACAGTTTGGTTTGACAAAATCTGCATTGTGTGTTTCCAGAAAATATCCATACCCCCACCACGGAGGGAATTTCATATAGGACCCCCCCACCCCTTCGGATTTTCCATTTTGGGGTAGCAGTGGTAGCCCCCCCACCCCTCTGGAATTTCCAAAGAATTTTCTACCACCCCCTATACCCCCTGGAAATATATTTTTTTCTCGTAGCAAACAACAAACAAGAGGGACGTGTGATTTTGTCGCGTGTATATTCGAGAGATGGCGTACACGCGCAAGGTAAACGTCGCTAACTAGCTTAAACTTAATGTTTGCTTTATTTTTAAATACAATACTTATCCTTAAACATTTAACACAGTATTCTCAGTACACGAAAGGAGAAAAAAACTGTACAAGTCGCAACAAAACACTTTTGAACTGTTAAGTTTGTACAATGTACTGAGAAAATTGCGTGCACTTGAAATGGAAACGTTCGGAATCACATTGAGCAACGTAAATTTGAACAAAATTGTGTCATAAATAAGAGAGCAAAAGAGAAAACCGAGTCAGCAGTAAGTTATTTTGAACTCATCTTTCCAAATTCCAGCCTCTAATGTAAAATTTCTTCACACAAGCATTGATTCTTGTTAACAGCGGGTCAATAATTTCGTCCGATTGTGCATAAACAAACCTTGGCTAGTTACCAGTCCCACGCGCATATATACAAAGCCCTGGATCCTAATGTTTCTCAATGTTACTATCAACTGTTTTCTACTACGGTACGACTGTACTTATCATTCATTGTAACATCGCAAGCAAGTAAGCCATAAAGAAATCGTCAAGTCTCCTACACATTATGATGCAACGGAATTAAGCTCAGTGCAGATCAAAATTAATAGATGGCTGGAGTCAATAAGGGGTAGTGAATGGTAAATTTATGCGAAACTTTGCGAGACGGCGAGACCAGCGTTTTTTTTTTTTTTGCGAGACCGAGACAGTTATTTGTAAATTTTACGAACGCGAAACGTGTTATGACCGAGGAAAATCCCTAGGTAACCACTCCTGTTGGTTGTAATCTTTGGAGACTGGTAACGAGTAATGGCGGCTCCGTTCAAAAAACAAAGTGATTCTCTTCTTTATTTGATGTTATTTATGTTCCAAAGCACTACAAGGATAAAAGAAAACTTTCTTTTGCTGCAGAACTGTTAGAAGCATCGTAATTTAACAACTTAAACTTCAGAACGTCCCACTAAAGTAGGTAAAAGGCGCCAATTGACATACGAAGAAAGTCGATCGACTTCCTACCCTCTGGACGAAAATTTCGCCTCTTACCCCCCATCCCCTCTGGAATTTCCTGGGACTTTGACCCCCCCACCCCTCTGGAATTTCCAATTCCCTCCGTGGTGGGGGTATGGATATTTTCTGGAAACACACATTCAAGGTTTAGTGGCAAAATCTACATGTAAGAAAAAAGTTAGGAAGTTTTCTGGTAACTTCCAAATGTTTTAGAAAAAGCTATGAGCTTGATTATTTTCTCATTTTAGTGAAGAGCAGGAAAGAAGACAACAGGATTTTTCTGATATAAAAAATGTCCTCTAGTTCTACCCAAAAAGTAATTTTAGAGTAGATCACTGTATAAGTATATTAGCCAAAAGGCTCATTTTGATTATGTCAGTCAGTGTTTAGATTTATTTAAATGTATTTCTCCTAGTTATGAACCAGGTCACAATGTTTGTTTGACTTTCATTTTGTTTTTTTTTTTTTTTTTGGTTGTTGTTTCACTCTTAAGCAGAGATTGGGAAGGCTAAACAAGCCTATGAGCCTATGGCCCTTGGCTTTCAAAAGTTATGGGCCATTTCTAAAAAGTATGGGCTATTGTAGAAGAAAAAGTATCAGGCTATCGCAGTGATGGGTTGGGCTTGAAGAAAAGACTCATGGGTATTTTTGCTGGGGAGGTCACTTTGATGGTGTGTATCACACGCAGTTTCTTAAAGTTTACATTATAATGAAATAGTTTAATTCAGGTGTCACTTAAGTGAAACAAACTCAACACCTGTCCACTTCAGGAGTAAAGCTACCACTGCACTTTGCATCACTGTCTTTTAAACATGTCACTATCCTTACTCTATTGAAACAATCCTGTTTCTTTAATGTGTGTTTCCAGAAAATATCCATACCCCCACCACGGAGGGAATTGGAAATTCCAGAGGGGTGGGGGGGTCAAAGTCCCAGGAAATTCCAGAGGGGATGGGGGGTAAGAGGCGAAATTTTCGTCCATAGGGTAGGAAGTCGATCGACTTTCTTCGTATGTCAATTGGCGCCTTTTACCTACTTTAGTGGGACGTTCTGAAGTTTAAGTTGTTAAATTACGATGCTTCTAACAGTTCTGCAGCAAAAGAAAGTTTTCTTTTATCCTTGTAGCGCTTTGGAACATAAATAACATCAAATAAAGAAGAGAATCACTTTGTTTTTCGAACGGAGCCGCCATTACTCGTTACCAGTCTCCAAAGATTATAACCAACAGGAGTGGTTACCTAGGGATTTTCCTCGGTCATAACACGTTTCGCGTTCGTAAAATTTACAAATAACTGTCTCGGTCTCACAAAAAAAAAAAAAAAAAAAAAAAAAAAAAACGCTGGTCCCGCCGTCTCGCAAAGTTTCGCATAAATTTACCATTCACTACCCCTTATTGACTCCAGCCATCTATTAATTTTGATCTGCACTGAGCTTAATTCTGTTACATCATAATGTGTAGGAGACTTGACGATTTCTTTATGGCTTACTTGCTTGCGATGTTACAATGAATGATAAGTACAGTCGTACCGTAGTAGAAAACAGTTGATAGTAACATTGAGAAACATTAGGATCCAGGGCTTTGTATATATGCGCGTGGGACTGGTAACTAGCCAAGGTTTGTTTATACACAATCGGACGAAATTATTGACCCGCTGTTAACAAGAATCAATGCTTGTGTGAAGAAATTTTACATTAGAGGCTGGAATTTGGAAAGATGAGTTCAAAATAACTTACTGCTGACTCGGTTTTCTCTTTTGCTCTCTTATTTATGACACAATTTTGTACAAATTTACGTTGCTCAATGTGATTTCGAATGTTTCCATTTCAAGTGCACGCAATTTTCTCAGTACATTGTACAAACTTAACAGTTCAAAAGTGTTTTGTTGCGACTTGTACAGTTTTTTTCTCCTTTCGTGTACTGAGAATACTGTGTTAAATGTTTAAGGATAAGTATTGTATTTAAAAATAAAGCAAACATTAAGTTTAAGCTAGTTAGCGACGTTTACCTTGCGCGTGTACGCCATCTCTCGAATATACACGCGACAAAATCACATGTCCCTCTTGTTTGTTGTTTGCTACGAGAAAAAAATATATTTCCAGGGGGTATAGGGGGTGGTAGAAAATTCTTTGGAAATTCCAGAGGGGTGGGGGGGCTACCACTGCTACCCCAAAATGGAAAATCCGAAGGGGTGGGGGGGTCCTATATGAAATTCCCTCCGTGGTGGGGGTATGGATATTTTCTGGAAACACACAATTGTAAACTGATCACTGTGCAGACTCTATTTAATCCAGGGCTCTAATTAAAAAATGATTACCTTTAAAAAAAATTTAAATTGGCTAAATTGGCATGTAAGCTCGCTTGCTGGTTAAAAGATTGTATAAGTTAAGTAAAAGAATACTAAAAGACTCTGTTGTCTGGTAGCAGAAAAAGTTCACTACAAAGTTACTCAGACCAGGTAGCAAGTCATATTCAATGAAATCAATTTGACTATATTGCTGTCAATTTTTAGGTGTTTGTGTATCTGGGAGTTATGGAATAGCATGAGAGAGAAAGAGAAATGAGATACAGGTGTTTGTTTGTTTCAAAATTCAACCAAATATCAATAACTTTTTTGGGATTTTTGTTTTAAATCTGGTGGTTGCCAGTCTGCAACTTTCGTCAAAATTTTCGTGACAGGTATATTTTCACTCCCCATGCCCTTGGTGCTTCTTAGGCCCAATGGGTAGTTTTTTTATACTTACAATATGACCATGGCCTTCCCAATCCCTGTTTAAGCATAGTCATAAACAGAAAAAAGGGGCTCCTTTTAGGTTTTATTGTAGTTTAAACCTTTTGGTCTATTACAACCAATTCTTAACCTTTGGCACATGAAGGACTTATAATGTCTGAAACCACAATACGGTAAAGCTGTGTAACTAATAGCCAGCCCTTTATCTTTATCTTTAATACATTTTATGCAAAAACATGCATAAAATGAAATAAAATGAAAAAAATTTCACATGTTCAATGATTTGGTGTAAGTCCTGAATAAACACAAGGTTTGATACATTTTCATCAACATCTTCATCCTCATCCAATGCATGCTCTAAAGATAGATATTGGAAAATATCCTGCTGTACCAACAACATTGGTCGTGTCTTTTATTTTCCAATCCTTAGATGTGTGATCAGCTTGCTGCCTTTCTTCATGAAGCATCAAAAGACGATGTTGTCAGTGTTGTCATACTGACAGGTGCAGGGAACAGTTTCTGTAGTGGTCTGGATTACCAGAACCTAATAACAACACATAATCGACAGGAAGCAAAAAGAATGGTTGAGAAATTCAAGTAAGGAATGATGAAAATATAAGGGGATACCTCAGGGGGTAAGGACTGGGGGTAAAGGGTGAGGAATGGGGTTGAAAGGATGAGGGGGCCTGGATGTGTACCAGGAAAGTGCAAGAAACACAATGGAGAATGTAATTTAATTCAAAAACACATACAAAGTTTCTATTCTATACAAGAGTAGATAAAAGTCATTACTGAGTGCTTATGAACACCAACTTACACATTAGTGTGTGTCTTTTAAAATATGTTTATAAAATAATTCAAATAGTATGTGTGCTCTGATTGGCCATAAAACCATTTTACATAAGCGTATGTAAATACAGTTTTCGTTCCTCTTTCATTAGTTATTTTATAAAATAACACATACAAAGTTTTTGACTCAATAAGCTAGAAACCACTCCGCTTTGTGTCGTGGTTTCCTATGCTTATCTCGTGTTCTTGCAACCTCCCACATGTTTACATCAGGCTATGTAAACACGGAAACCATTTTACATTTCTTCAATATGAATCAGCCACGTCCTCTGTGTGGACAGAAGCAGTGTTGTCCCTTATTTTAAGCATAACAGGTAAAATAAATTTTCAAACCGTTAAAGGAGTCCTTCTACCTGTTGAATTTTCAAGAATTCCAAGAAATTTTAAACAGTAGTAAGAGGTAATACAGGTGGTAAATTGTACTGGTTACTGCCTGAAAAGGAGAACGCTGCGGAAGGAAGTGATTGCTCCAGGCTTTGACTTTTGAGTGGAATAACATTTGGCTTCTAAACTTACAGAACTCTGAGAGTGGTGAGAGAGTGGAAAAGTAGAGGTGTTATGTATCTTATGTACGTTACATTAAATCTTTTGCTTTGAAGCATTTGTGTGTGCCTGTGTGGTATATAAATCTTCACAGCCATGCCAGCCTTACTACTTATTCTTAGTAGAAGCAGTTTAGTCAGGGATATAGTCTATTATGGAGCATTCCAATTTTTTTTTCTTCTACAGACTATTGGTAGAACTGTTGATCAGTTTCCCAAAGGTTCTTGTAGCTGCTGTAAATGGCATTGCGTTAGGATTTGGTACAGCACTCCTCAGTTTGTGCGACATAGTGTATGCCAGCAACAAGGTTTGTCAAATATAACCCACATTGTTTTTTAAGAGTCTTGAAGCCTTGTATTTTTAATTTTTTAACATTATTTTAGTTTAGAGTTGAAACAGTTGTAGTTTAAATTTTTCCTGGTGTTAGGGGCCCTTGCCACTGTCTCATTGCTGCAGTACACGGTTACCACACAAAATAATTTTTCATACTTATAGTAAACTGTTTTCAATAGAATATTTTAAAAAATGATTATTTAATTAAAGCCAGTCTTTCTAACTGTATTTTTTCTTTTATTTCAGGCAACTTTGCAGACATGTTTTGCCAAATGGGGTCATCCACCAATTGGTTGCTCGTCTTCACTTTTACCCTCCCTACTGGGAAAAACTGGGGTAGGTGCTTTAACTTGATCAGCAAACCCAATGAAAAAAATTCTGCAACTTTAATCTGAATGATTTTTTAGATGTACAAAAATTACTCTTGTAAGTGGAGTTCAGATCTTTAAATTCTCTAAACTTTTCATATTGTCCTTCAGTTGGATTTGAAATGACAAAAAAATTCCAGCAAGGTCTTTAGCTACTTCAAAATTATAATAAGTTTCTGAGCTTTGGCTGATATAAGGTATCGTTCTTCCCTGGTGATGCTGGTTGTTGTCAAAGGCTTGTACACATATTTTTTATTTTTACAGTAGCTTAAAGCCTTGCTGGAAACTATTATATCATTTCGATTCTCTGTTTCCAAGTTCAAGGTACATAGAACAGTAAACTCTCACAATGAAGGCAGACAATAAGGTTTTTTATTTTATTTTATCTGGTTATTTATTCAGTTATTGTGTACTACAACTTTTTCTAATCAGCTCTGTTTCTTGCAGGGACTGTCAATGCTTTTATTGAATCAAAAGATGACTTCCACCCAAGCATGGGAAAAGGGACTTGTGATGGAAGTTTTTAAACCAGATAATTTCTTGGAACAGGTTGACAACAGAGTTAAAGTAATGGCTGCTATGTCAAATAAGGTAAATACTTAAGTTATCTGCCATATAAAGTGGAACCAATGAGCAGATGACCCAGCTTTTATTTTCAATTATTTTCAATAACTTTACATTGTATTGAGATGATATCCCCTTCACCCTTTACCAGGGTTCAAAATTAGCTTCATTATAGGGGTTCCAAGTGATGACTGAATATTATTTTTCCAGTCCCTGAAATTGAAATATGTAAGGTTTTAATTAAAGAAGTTTTTCACATGAAATGTGTTCCTACTTGTCACAAATAACTAGTATGGTCTGCTCTCGAGATTGCAACAGACATCAGCACCAGTGGGACTTAAATTTTCTAGCTGGCAACTGAAATTTCTGGTCTAGTCTCCACACCTTAAGTGGAAAGCTATAATACCCTTACCTTTTTGAGTTCCAAAGAGGAGCAAAACTTCAGAACTTCGAATTTTTGTGGTTAGGGGCTGTACAAACCCTTACTTCAAGGAAATCATTGATGAACATCAAAACCATAAGTCACATACTGTGACCTTGTGAGACAATTACAATAAACACCTGCCGTTCTCTCAACCAAAATAATGTAGTACCAACTGTGGAATGGCTCTCATGCAAGCTTTCATGGGCAATCTTTCAGTTTGGCCAGGAATGTACCATGTATGTTCAATGGTTTATATGGCATTTTTTTTTGTCAAAATAGCCCAAACTCTTTTCAACCAAGATGTGCCACTTTTGTTGGGCCAAGAAAGAAAATTTAAGGAATAAAACTTCAAGGATAAAGCTTTAATTAAGATGATTTATATTATGATTTTTAAATATATATACCAGACCTTGTTATGGGCCTTTTTCCAAGTGTCCTTTAGCAAAATAAAATGAATAACAAAATTTTGTAGCTTTGGATGGATTCTTGATATCTATGGTCAGTGGCTCTTAATCACCTTTTTTATTTAACAAATTGGGTTACTTGTCCCCTTCTGATTTTTGTTCAGTTTTGAAAGTTCTCAAAGGTTACCAAATCTAACTTGATTATTACTATTATTTCATGTATTCTTATCACACCTTCTCCATCTACGGGTATATAACGAACTCACAATTGACCAGCTCCCAGTTGGCTTGATAGCTCAGTTGGTTAGAGCGCTGCACCGGTATGGCAGAGGTCATGGGTTCGATTCCCGTTCAGGCCTGAATTTTTTTCAGGCCTTATTTCTCAACTGCTTAAGTTGAGTATATACTGCGATGATCTTCATTTGCTTAAAAATTGATTATTACTCTTTACAGATTCTACAGAACACAAAATCTCTCATCAAGCATTCCTACCAAGAGACACTTAGTGATGCCAACAATGAAGAGTGTAAATTATTTCTAAAATATCTTGGAGATGATAAAGTGTTGGACACTTTGAGAACAAACTGGCTTCCAGATGTTGTTATTACTTGATTTTATTATTATCATCATTAATATTATTATTGTTTTGAGGATGTAAGTTTAAGATAATGAGATAATGTTGCATTTGCTGTAAACTTTAAGGCACTACAGTGTTCCACTCCCTATGAAGATGAATGCTACCCTCTTTTTTAACTGCTTTTGTCAAACTTTTTAATATTAGTTTTTATTAAAGTTTTTTATTTCTACCCTTTTCCACCTTAAATACATCTTCTGAGTGATATTCTTTTTTCAGTTACTTCTGGTTTGCAGTCAGTTAATGATATAATAATTGCAGACCCACTGTCCGCTGACACTTTATTAACATCCACTACATGTCAGGGTACTTACCCTTAACATTGTGCTTTCTCACAAAATAAACAGTCTTTGGATTGTTTGTAATAGAGACCTTAAGCAAACAACCATGGCAACAGCAACAAAAGCATGGCCAAACAAAAGATTCAATGAGGACACAAGTAGCTCACTGTGTACATTTTAAAATTTTATTGATTTCCTATCCATCCTCTGAAACAACAACATAAATCACCAAAATTTGCTTGGGGTAAGAATGGAAACTCTAATTGCAAATAAAACCCTGCTCACTTTTCCTATGGCGAATATGATGTCTCTCACTGTTAGAGAGGGTAATCACATCCATCATCCATTTAGTTGACATTTTCATCAGCATTGCCACTCAGATTGTTTAAGATCCCTAAAGATTTCTGTGGATTAACTCTCGTGTTAACGAGTTACCTCTAAGCACAATCATCCTCTCTTCCAGGTAAACTCCCCTTTTTCAAGCTCTTGTTGGACATAGTGACTGTTCAACCTCCACTTTGCTGGCTTTTTATCTAGTCAAAATTAGTTGACAACTGAAGTACATACCCCTGTACATTTAATTTTTAAAAAAATTTTATTTGTTTTTATTTGTGGAAATTTAAGATGCAGGTTTTGCACTAGTTT